>NW_027603010.1:0-23181 GCF_053455715.1 Rhinoraja longicauda
GAGAGAGAGAGAGAGAGAGAGAGGGATAGGGATGAGAGAGAGAGAGAGAGGGCAGAGAGAGAGAGGGGGAGGTGGACAGAGAGAGATCTTGATCTATCTTGATCTTGATCAATGATCAGGGACTGTCATTAAAAATGCTCAATATATATGACAGGCAATGGTGTTATTTTTCCTGCTTAATCTGCATCTTTGAGCAAGGGGGCGATTGGGGTGAATGTGAGGGGCTGGGGGTCCCGGAGCGGGGCCGGCGATGGGATCATCCGCCCGGGACTGACAGCTGGAAGATGCGGCGGTGAATGTGAGGAGCCGGAGCCCGGAGCGGAGAGACTGCGGCCCGCCCTCTGGGATGCGCTCAGGGCGCGGGTTTATTAATGAGCCGCAGCGCTGAGGTGAGCGGATATTTCACCGCGCTCTTCACCTGCTCCCTGAACTTGGACTGGGTCACCGCGTAAATAAATGTGTTGGTGCAGCAGCTGAGATTCCTCAGCAAATACCCGACGTAGTTAAAGATATATTGGGAATCATTCAGATCATTTCCAATCCCTGTGATCTGATAATAGACGAAGTTTACAACCACCGTCAGCCACAGGAGGATGAAGCTGCCGGAGATGGTGAAGAGTAAAACCACAGACCTCCTCCTGCTCTCCATCTCCGGGTCACTGCGCTTCTCCCCCTTGCTCTCACCCCTCAGCCCCTGACGGACCCGACTGGCCACTAAAATGTGCCGGACTGTCAGAGCGTTGAGCAGCAGGATCACAGCGAAAGGGAGGAGCGGAGTTGAAACTGTGTCGATCCAGTCAAATGCCACCCACCCGGGGTCAGTGTAATAACTCTCCACCGTGACACAGCCCCACGGGACATTGTCGATGGTTGTCCGGGGTTCATTTGTGAAGTAGCGGGGAACGTTTTTCAGACACAGCAGAACGCCGGCTGTGGCGAGAACCGCAGCCGCAGTTTTCCCGGTGCAATATTTAGTTTTCAGCTTCTGGCAACAAATGGCGACAAAGCGATCAAAGGTGAAAGTGACGGTGAACCAGACAGAACAGTCTGTAGCTGAATACTTCAGTACATCGTTAACACTGCACACAGGGGTGAGGGACAGGAAACTCCAATAAAAGTAATGGTATCGGATCCGATACAAAATGACCTCGGTGATCAGGGTGAGTAGATCGGCCGCTGCCATGGCCACCAGGTAGCGAGTGGTGCAGGTGGAGAGGCCGCACTTTCCCCGGGACAGGATCACAATCGCCACTAAATTCACTGCGGAAAGAGAAGGGGAGCGGACACTGGGCATTACTGAACACGGTCTCCGGGGCTGAACACCGGCTCCACTTTCAGCTGGAGATCAGGAGTGTTGGAGTCGGTGCGCGGCTGCAGGTTTAACAATGTCAGACCCGGCTCCGACTGTGCCCGACCTGCCTGCTTCAGGGGAGAGGAGATAAGGCGACGGGCGGGGTAAAGGGCGGGGAGGGAACGAGCAGCCGCCCGCTACAATAGGCGGAATGGTCCTGTCTACAGTTAACCCCGCTCACAGTCTCTGATGGGGCCGGTTTCACAGAATTAACCGTGACCGGCCGCGTTTAACCAGGGCTCTGGGAACTCGGCATCTGATGGGGACGAGGAGGGTTCCAGAGGGAAGGCAGGGACAACTTAGGATCCGGCAGCAGAGTGGCTCCGTTAATGGATTCATTCCTCAGTTCGGTAACAACACACGCCGGTAGATCCGCGGCCACTGGTTCAGGAGATCGATCCAATTATTGACCAACAGGCGGGTGGAATCCGACTGTGACAGACTCCACAGCGAGACGTGTCCACAGGAGCGGGTGTTCACTCTGTTCAATAACTCAGACACAGTGAACTTCACAATGTAAACCCCTTCCCAGTCACACCGTCCCGGAGAGCTGCCTGTCCCGAGCACTGGGACAACTCTGGGCAAGGTCCCACTGAAGGCAAGAACAACATTCTAGTGGGTCCCGGCAGTGGGAGAAAGAGAGGGTTAGTTTCGCTGTCTGAAAATGAGAAAAATCACAGCGTTAATTCAAAGATATTTCATTTAGAGGATTGATATACTTCACATATTCTTGTACAACAATCATCAGTTAGGAATATTGTAACACGATCAGAATCATGTCAACACCGGTTCACAGACGGAGTTATAAAACTTGAATCGTTCTGCTCACTTACCAGGGACTCCAACGGCAGCAATGATCACGTACAAGATTTTCTCCACGGCGAAATATTCGTACAGCTTTTCCCACATGTTCTCTGCCCAGCGACGTGTCCCCGTGAACTGCCGGTAATCTCTCGGAATGAAATGCCGGGGCAGAACATTCCCGGAGATTTTATACCATTTTCCGTCTCCACCGGGACAGTGAAGTTTCAACAGAATTAAAAATAGAGCTTTTGAAAAGATTCGCAAACAGATGACATCAGCCAAATGAAATCCCTGCTGAGACAGGTCGTGATTTATTCAGGGAATTGATTGAGAAACTCCAAAGACTGGGAATTGTGGCGATACTGGGGGATGGAAATTGGGAGCGGCATTGTTCCAGCAAAGGGGATATTGTTTCAAACTCCATCAGGTCCAGCTCTCCGCCTCGTGCTGTTTGTCTGATTTCATTCAATCCGTTTCACTCACTAAGGCAATCCCAAATTCCAGGGACCCTCTCATGGCTTCTGGTGCCCAGTTTGAAGGTGGACTGGGCGACATTTGTCACACAGCTTGAGGAATTAGATCAACAGATCACCTCGCACTAAAGTGGCCCCTCCACTCTGCTTCACCACTCAATATGATCGCGGCTTAACTGACTGCAACTGCACTCCCACACTCCCGGCGAGGCCGGTAACCATTCACTCCTTGCTCGCCTGCAGTGGGGCTGATTTTGCGCCGGGACAATAACATTCTCTGCCTTCGTCACCTCTGAGGAGGAACGACCCAAAGACTCACGACACTCAGAGAACAGAAATATTGTGGCTTCAGAATTGTCCGAAACCCAAATAAAACAGCGAATGATCCGGCACATCTCCCTCCTCCCTTTCTCTCCCTCCTCCATTTCTCTCTCCCTCCTCCCTTTCTCTCTCCCTCCTCCCTTTCTCTCTCCCTCCTCCCTTTCTCTCTCCCTCCATCCTTACTGCTGTCGCTCTCTCTGAACTATCACTCTCTCCTATCATCTCTATTCTTCCTCTCGGCTCCGCCATCTCTCTGTCAACCTCTCTCTCCTAACCCCCCTCCTTCTCACTCCCATTGCATCTATCCCTCCGTTTCTTTCTATCTATCTGACCCTTCCATCGCTCCGTTTTGCCAACCCACGCGATCTGAACTCCGCTCTCTTTTCATGTTCCCACTCTCCCTTTGTTACTTAACTCTCCCTCCATCTCTTCTTTCGTCTTCTCCGCCATCTCTTCCTTTCATCACCGTACTCCCTATCTGTCTTTCTCTTTTCCCCAACCTTCCTCCTGCTCGCCCTCACCTCTCTCTCCAAGGCCTTTCTTGCGAAGTGCGGTTAAAACGGCTAGCCACCATGGGTTGTCTCTCCACCCCATTCCCTCACACTTCAATAGCCCTTCCAGGTGAGGGTGCTGTGCACATGCACCTCATCTAACCCCTTCTATTGCACGCGGTGTTCCAGATATGGTCTCCTTTGCATCGGCGTGGTCAAATGGAGACTCGGCGACCGTTCGGCCGAACACTTACCGTCGTTCCGTCAAGGCCTCCCGGATCTTCCCGTTGTAACTCGCCTTCCCACACTGACCTTTCTGTCCTTTGCTTCATCTATTGCCGGACTGAAGCGACATGCAAACTGAAAGAACGCCACTTCATATTCCGCCCTTGGTGCCTTGCAACAATAGACAATAGGTGCAGGAGGAGGCCATTCGGCCCTTCGAGCCTGTACGCACCGCCATTCAATGTGGTCATGGCTGATCATTCTCAATCACTACCCCGTTCCTGCCTTCTCCCCATACCCCCGGACTCCGCTATCCTTAAGAGCTCTATCTAGCTCTCTCTTGAGTGCAATCAGAGAATTGGCCTCCACTGCCTTCTGAGGCAGAGAATTCCTGATGTTATGAACTATGAATTATCCAATGTTAGGTAACTAAGTGCAAATTCCCACTTCCCCCTCGCTCTTCCTCGTGCTTCATCCGGGCTCGCACCAATACATCCCCCCACCACATCTTCAACCGATATTACATCCTCTTTCTTTATAATTCCATCCTGCTCAACCCTTACCTCGCACCTGACAATGAAAACGGTATTCACCCGCTCATCGTTCAACTCGCTTTGTCCTGCTGTTCCCCCGTCCCACCACAATCAGTCTGGAGAAAGGTCCCGAACCGAAACTTCACCCACCCATGTCCTTGGCAGGCTTAGCCAGTTCGGCGTGCCCTCTACAACTCTCACCAACATCTACAGATGCACCATGAAAAGTATTTTATCAAGATGCATCACAGCTTGGTTTGGGAACAGCTCCATACAAGAACGCAAGATATTGCAGTGAATTGTCCAGAACATCACACAAAGCAACCTCCCTTATATTGGCTCAATTTATAAACCACGCTTCCTCGGCAAGGCCAGCAGCATAATCAAGGACGAGTCGTACCCTCCTGCTTCTCCTCTGTCCCATCAGGCAAAATGTATAGAAGTGTGAAAATGCACACCTCCAGTTTCAGGGACAGTGTCTTCCCAGCTGTTATCAGGCAACGGAATCATCCCACCACAACCAGAAAGCAGTGCTGAACTACTATCTACCTGTTTGTTGATCCTCGGACTATCCTCGATCGGATTTTGCAGGCTTTACCTTGCACTGAACGTTATCCCCTTAACATGTATCTATACTCTGTATATGGCTCGACTGTAATGAAGTATTTTGTTTCCACTGACTGGGCAGCACGTAACAAAAGCTTTTCACGGTACCTCGGTACACGTGACAATAAACTGCACTGAACTGACATACTCAACTAGATTTCTCCAGAGGTGTAGCCTGACTCGCATTGGATATTGATTGTGTATGACAGTGTGAGTGTGCGAGTCCGTGCAAGAGTGTGCTAGCACGTGTATGCGAGTGTGAATGTGTGAGATTGTGCACATGAGTCGGTGTGTGTGCGTACGCGTTAGTGTATGCGGTTGCAGGAATTTCAATGATTCAGTGATACCTTATTATCACGGACCCAGGTAGAGTGAAATGCTTAGTTTTGCAGACAACCCGGTAACATCATGTAGAAGACCTCACCGAGGCAGTACACAAGAGTCGCCACATTTTGACGCCGACAAAGTTACAAACGTTGGCCGGATAGTTGTATCTCCTGCCTGCCGCCGCACCGCGGGTCGCCCCTTCGTTCTCGGCGGCGCTCCTCGCTCTCCGATGGTCCACCTCGCTCTCTGCGGTTCCTCGCGGCTCCCACCTCGCTCCCGAGGCGCAGTTCTCATCGCCATTCGCGGTGGGCGAGCCGGGCCGACACGGGCCGACTGAAGGGCTTGGCCCCGCTCACCGGGAACACTCCCGGCCACACTGCGCTGCGCTGCTCGACGCGAACATCCAAGGATACACTCAATCCCAAAATGTGCACGTGTGCATGCGGGTCTGCGTGTGAGAGAGCGGTAGAGCATGTAAGAGTGCCTATATTTGTGTGTGTGTGTGTCTGTCTGTGCGAGTGCGTGAGTGTGCGTGTGAGTGTGTGAGCATTAGTAAGTGTGGATGCATGTGCGATTGAATGTATCTGTGTCTCTGAGTGGGAGAGTGCATGTGGGTTTGTGAAGGGCAGTGTTTGCGTCTGTGCGTGTGTGTGGCTGTTTGTGAGAATGTGAGAGAATATGTGGGATGTGAGTTTGTCAGTGTTTGAGTATGTAATTCTTTGATGGTGTGTGTGTGTGCGTGTGTGCGTGTGTGGGAGAGTATATGATGGTGTTGGCAGAGAATGTGTTCGTGTGTAAGTGTGTGATAAGTGCGTGTCTCTTCGTGCTAGTGCGTGTGAATATCTGTTAGTGTGAGTGCATGTGTACGTGTGATTGTATGTGAGAATGTGTGAGAGTATATTTGATTGTTTGTGATTGCATTTGAGAGATTGTGTGTGTCTTCGTGCGCGGGTATGTGTGTGTGCGTGTTTGACTGTGTTTGAGGGTGTGAACATGTGTGTTTGTAATGATGTAATGGCATACTGTGGGTTTTAGTGACGACGTGACACGCTGTGGGGATTTCTGATGGAGTGACACACTGTGCAGTGGAACTGATGGAGTGACAAAATGTATGGTAGTAATGGTGGATTATCACACTGGGTTGGTACAGATGGAGTGACACACTTTGGAGTTGTATTGATGAAGTGACACACTGCGCAGTAGTACTGATGGAGTGACACACTGTGCAGTGCACTGATGGAGTGACACAATGTGGGGGTAGTACTGATGGAGTGACACAATGTGGGGGTAGTACTGATGGAGTGACACAATGCGCTGTGTTGTTGTTGTTGTTCGTCCTTCGGGTTCGAAGATGACCATGACTTCACTTTCAGTTGGAGGATTGGTGACTGTGGGTCCTGAAGTGACTGATGAGGCCAATCCGGGCCCGGAAGGCACGCCCACACGTAGGACACAAGTGGATGGGTGCTGCAGTGGAAGTGGAGGTAGCCCGGGCCTTGCGCGCGGTGCATTTCCTCTGGGCCTCTGCAGTGCGTCTGTTCTCTGCTGCACGGGCTCCTGTGGTGAGCTTGCTACGCCAGGTTGGACGGTCCAGAGCAAGAGACTCCCAAGTGCTGAGGTTGATGTCCAAGTCTTTGAGGGACACTTTGAGGCAGTCCTTAAACCGTTTCTTCTGTCCTCCTACTGAGCGCTTGCCCTGACACAGTTCCCCATACAGTTCCCCACACAGTTCCCCATACAGAAGCTGTTTTGACAGTCGACTTTCTGGCATTCTGACGACATGGCCTGCCCATCTGGCCTGGGCTTTCCGTAGGAGGGTGTGTACGCTGGGGATTCCGACCCGTTCCAAGACCTCTGTGTCGGGAATTTTGTCCTGCCACCTGATGTGAAGGAGTCTGCGTAGGCAGCTCAAGTGAATGTGGTTGAGCTGTTTGGCATGTCTGCTGTAGACAAGTCCAGGTCTCACTGGCATAGAGTACCACTGCACGGTAGACCTTCAGCTTGGTGGTAAGGCTGAGTCCCCTCCGCTCCCAAACATTCCCACGGAGTCGCCCAAAGGCAGCGCTGGCCTTGGCAATCCTGTTGTTGACCTCAGCGTCAATGTTCACCACTCGCGAGAGTGTACTACCCAGATAGGTAAAGCTGTCGACTGCCTGTAGGTTCTGCCCCTTCACCGTGATGTGTGGTTCCTGGTAGGGCTTTCCAGGCGCGGGCTGGTACATAACTTCAGACTTTTTTGGTGCTATTGGAGAAACCAAAGTCGTCGCAGGCCTGTGAGAAGCAGTCCATTTAAAGCTGCATTTTCTGCTCTGTGCTGGCGTTGAGGGCGCAGTCATCAGCAAACAAGAAATCTCTGATGATGTTCTCCTTCAGCTTTGTAACAGCTTGCAGGCACCTGAGGTTGAAAAGCCTGCTGTCAGTTCCTGTACCTGATGTGTATTCCATCCTGGCAGTCACGGAAGGCATCGGTCAGCATGGCAGAGAAGACCATGATGAAGAGTGTAGGGGCAAGAACAAAACCTTGCTTCATGCCTGTTGTCACTGGAAAGGATTCCCATTCGTCTCCATCATCTCGCACTTTCACCATCATGCCGTCATGGAACTGCCGGACAATCGTGATGAACTTGCTGGGACGGCCAAACTTCTGCATTATCCACAAGCCATCTCTGCTGACAGTGTCGAAGGCCTTTGTCAGATCGACGAAGATCACGAACAGGTCGCTGTGCTGCTCTTGGCATTTTTCCTGGAGTTGGCGTGCAGCAAATATCATGTCGACAGTTCCACGCCCAGCACGGAAACCACACTGGCTTTCTGGAAGGAGACCCTGCTCAAGGTGTTGAATGAGACGGTTGAGCAGGATACGAGCCAAGATCTTCTCTGCTATGGACGGGAGGGCGATGCCTCAATGATTGTCGCAAGACTGGCGGTTGCCTTTCCTCTTGTAGATGTGGACTATGCTGGCATCTTTCAGCTGTTGTGGGACCTTCCCTTCATTCCACATGGACTGGATGAGTTCAGTCAGCTTCTGCATCATGACAGGGCCTCCTACTTTGAACACTTCAGCACTACACTGTAGTACTGATGGAGTAACACCAGTTGATGCAGTTCGTGTGGATTGACACACTGTGGGTTGGTACAGATGGAGTGACACACTGCAGCAGTACTGATGAAGTGACACACTTTGCAGTAGTTCTGATGGAGTGATACACCGTGGGCCTCTACTGATGTAGTGACACACTGCGGGTAATACTGATGGAGTGACACAATGAGTAGTACTGTTGTTATGACAAACTGTGAAGTAGTACTGACGAAGTGACACACAGTGGAATAATACTGTTTTAGTGACAAATTGTGAGGTAGTTCTTTTGTAATGACATACTGTGGGGAAGAATTGATGGATGAAACACTGTGGGATAGACTAATGGAGTGATACATTGTGAGGTAGTACTGCGGAACTGGCACACTGTGGCGTAGAATTGATGGACTGACACCCTGGGGTCGTACTGATGTAGTTCCACACTGAAGTAGTACTGACGGAGTGACAAACTGTGTGGTAGTACTCATGTCATTGCATCAGTACTACCACGCAGTTTGTCACTCCATCACCCCACCCCTTGGGGTAAAACTGATGGAGTGACATACTTCGGTGTAGTGCTGATTGAATGACACACTGGGGGTGGTATGGACAGAATGGCGCACAGTGGGCGAGTACTGAAGTATTGACACAATGTTCGGTGGTACTGTCGGGTTGCACATTGTGACCTCCACACTGAAGTAGGACTGACGGTGGGGCAATACAGATGGAGGGTTACACTGTTGGGTAATACTAATTGAATGAGTCCGTGTGGTTGTACATAATGGAATAACAAGTTTAAGGCATTACTGATGGAGTGCATCACTGTGGTGTAGTACTGATGGAATAACATATTGTAGGGTAGTACTGATTGAGTAACACGCTCCAGTTTTGTACTGATGGAGTGTAACACTGTGGAGTAGTACTGGTGTAATGACGTACTTTGGAGGTGTATTGATGGAATGACACACTGTGGGGTAGCACGGATGTAATAGCACATTCTGTTGGAGTGACGCAGTAATACTGATGGACTGACACGCTCTTCGGTAGTACTGTTGCGATGAAAAACTGTGGTGAAATAGTGATGGAATTACACACTATGGAGTCGCAGCGATGGGTTAGCACAGTGTGGGGTAATGCGAATGGAATGGCAGATTTGAGGTAGTCCTGATGGTGTGAAACACTTTGGGGAGTACTGATGGAAGAACATTCTGCTGTGAGTACTGATGGAGTGACACGTTCTAGGGTTGCACTGGAGTGACATGATGTGGGGGCAGTGCTGATGGACTGTAACACCATGGAGTTGTATTGATGCAGTGAGACACTGTGTGGTTTCACCGACGGAGTGACACACTGAGCGGTAGTACTATTGTGATGACAAACTGTGGTGTAGTACTAATGCAGTGATACACTGTTTGGTAATACTGATGGAATGACACAATGTGTGGCAGCACTTATGGAGTGACCCACTGGGATAGTCCTGATTGAATGATAAACATCGGGTAGTACTAATGGAGTGAGACATGGTGGAGAAATAATAATAAAGTGAAACTGTGGGGAATTACTGATGGAGTGACACAGCGAGATAGGGCTGATGGAGTGACATACTGTGGGGAATACTGATGGAGTGACACGCTGCATGGTAGTACTGATGGAGTGATAATGGATTGTTCTGATGGAGTGACACACGTACTGATGCAATGATAACCCGAGTGATATTCCTGATGGTACGATGCTCTATGGGGGGGGCACTGATGGAGTGGCACAGTGTAGACTAGTACAGATGGAGTAACAAACTATATTTTATTACTGATGCAGTGGCACACTGTGGGTAGTGCTGGTGGAGTGACACACTTTGAGGTAGTACTGATGGAATGGCGCACTATGTGGCAGTACTGACGCAATAACATATTGTGGAATAGTACTGATTGTGTGACACCCTGCGGTGTAGTACTGTTGGATAGACATATACCAGAGTAATACTGGTGGATTGAAGCACTGTGGGGTAGTACTGATGGAATGACTCATTGTGTAGTACCGATGGAGTGACACACCGTTGGATAGTACTGATAGAGTGACACCCTGTGTGGTAGTACTAATGGAATAATACACAAGGTGGTACTGATGTTGAAAAACAGGGTGTGTATTGATGGAATGGTATAGAGTGCGGTAGTACCGATGAGTGACACGCTCTGGGGTTGTACTGATGGAGTGACATAGTGTGTTGTAGTAATGATCGTCTAACACACTGCAGGCTTGTATTGGTGGACAGAAAACCAGTGGGGTAGTGTTGAGCAATACACTTTGGGGTAGTACTAATGAAGTGACAAACTGTGGGCGGGCACTGATGGAGTAAAACATTTTGGTGTATTACTGATAGAGTGACACAGTGTGCGGTAGTACTGATGGAGGAACAAACGATATGGTAGTACTGATGTCGTGGCACACTGTGGGATAGTATTAATGGTGTGAAAGTAAATGGGATACTACTGATGTAATGACACATTATAGGGTAGTTCTGATGGAGTGACACATTGAGGGGGAGAACTGAACGAATGACAAACTGTGGGATAGTACTGATGGAATGACTATCCATTTGCTTGTACTGATGCAATGGCATTCTATGGGATAGTACCGAATGAATGACACGTTGTGATGCAGTAATGATGAAGTAGCCGACGATTTGGTAGTACTGATGGAGTGACACGCTGTGCGATAATACTTATGGATTAGCATCCTGTGGGGTAGTAGTGAAGGACTGGTATATTTTGGGGTAGTACTGATATAGTGACACATTCGATGGTATTATTGAAGGGGTGAAAAACTGTGGGTAGAACTGATGAAATTACATACTTAAGTTGGTACTGACACAGTGAAACACCGTCGGGAAGAAATGATGGAATGACATACTGTGGGGTTGTACTGTTGAGAGTGACACGCTCTTGGGTACGACTAATGGAGTAACATGTAGTACTGATGGAGTGACAGACTGTGAAGTAGTATTGATGGAGTAACCTAACGTAGGGTAGTGTTGAAGTAATGGCACATTCTGGGGTAGTTCTGATGGGGTGACACACTGTGCGGTAGTACTGTTGTTGTGACATAATGTGGGGTGGAATTGATGGAGTGACACTGTGCGGTAGCACTGATGGAGTGACGCACTGTAGGGTAGTGCTGGTGCAATGGTATACTGTTGGATAGTACTGATGGAGTGACGCACTGTAGGGCAGTACTGGTGTAACGGTATACTGTGGGATAGTACGGATGGAGTGACGCACTGTGGGTTAGTACTGGTGTAACGGTATACTGTGGGATAGTACTGATGGAGTGACATCGGAGAGACCAAGCGCAAGCTCGACGATCGTTTCGCTGAACAGTTCCACACAGTCGTACCTGATCTCCCGGTTGCTCAGCACTTTAACTCACCCCCGCTCCCCCATTCCCAATCTGAACTTTGTGTCCTGGGCATCCTCCATTGTCAGAGTGAGGCCCAGCGCAAATTGGAGGAACAGCACCTCATACTTCGCTTGGGCAGCAAACATACCAGCGATATGAACATTGACTTATCTAACTTCAATTAGCCCTTGTTTTCCCTCTCTCTCCATCCCTCCTTCTTCCCAGTTCTCCCACCAGTCTCACTGTCTCCAACAAAATTCTATCTCTTTCCCGCCGACCTCTCTGACATCAGTCTAAAGAAGGGTCTCGATCCGAAACATCACCCATTCTTTCTCTCCAGAGATGCTGCCTGTCTCGTTGAATTACACCAGCATTTTGTGTCTACCTTCCATTTAAACCAGCTTGTGCATTTCTTTCCTACATGAAGTACAAGGCACGGCAGGACTTTCGGCTAATAATAGCTGTGCCGAACATGAGACGACGAACCTTACCTGCCTGCTCACAATGCATATCCCTTCATTACCTGAAAATCTGAACTTGTCTTAAATGTCACTATTGTATCTGCCTCCAACACCAGTGGAGTGGGTGGTAAGATTTTAGGACCCGTTATACAGGATGATGTGACAGAGTATTTATAAGTGCACGATGAAATAGGCATAAGTTGGCATGGCTTTGTGAAGGGAAGGTCGTGTTTGATAAATTTGCTGGAATTATTTGAAGAAGTAAATAGCAAAACAGCCAAAGGAGAGACAGTAGATGTTGTTAACTTTGATTTTCAGAAAACCTTTGACCAGGTGTCACAAGATGGCTGCTTAGGAAGATGAGAGCCAACGGTGACAAAGGGCAGATACCAGCATGGATAACTGGCTGGCTGGATGGCAGAAGACAAAGAGTGGCAATAAAGAGGGATTTTTTTCTCGTTGGCTAACAGTAACTAGTGAAGATCTTCAAGGATCGGTGTTTGTCCGCTACTCCACGTTTTATATTATGATTTGGACGAGGGGATTGAAGGCTTTGTGGCCAGGTTTTCAGATGTTACGAAAAAAGGTGGAAGGGCAGGTAGTTTAGAGAAAGCATGGACTCCGCAGAAGGACTAGGACATGTTGGGGGAATGGGTAGAGAAGTGGCAGATGGAATATAGTGTAGCAAAGTGCGGAGTACTGCATTTTGGTAGTAGGAATAATGGCGTAGACTATTGTCTAAGTGGGAAAATAATCCATCAATCTGAAGTTCAAAGGGACTTGGGAGTGCTGGTTATCGTGTCGTATCTCCGTTCGTGCTACGGCCCAACAACGTGGAGTCGGCGGCCTCCAGCTGGGATCGACCTTGAAGAATCCGGTGGCAGGGCCTGGACTTGCCATCTCGGAGGCTTCGGCCGTGGGCCCTGCAGACCGCAACATCTGGAGTTCGCAGGTCCCTGGCTGGCGACCGACTTTCGGGAGCTCCAGCCGTAGCAGCTTCGACCGCCCCGAAGCGCGAAGTTTGACCGACCCGCTCGCAGGGCCTTCATCACCCTGCGTGGCTCGGTCGCGGCACTTCCCATCACCCGGTGGGGGCTTAGGACCTCCATCGGCCTGCTCGGCTCGGCCCTGGGACTTTCCATCGCCCGGTGGGGGTTCAAAAGTCGAGAGCCTCGGTCGCCTCGTGGCACCACGGGAGAAGAATGAGGAGGAGATAAGACTTTTCTTTGCCTTCCATCGCAGTGAGGGTGTGCCTGGAGCAATTACTGTGATGGCTGTTTGTGTTAAAATTGTAATTGTGTGTCTTGTGTTCTTTATTGTCTACTGCCGGACTCACGTGAGAGGACGCTGGCGCTATTTGTTCGACGCTGCTCCGTCAGGACAAATCTTTTGTTTGTTTGTTTGTTTTTATGTCCTGACTGTTTTGTAAAGCGTCTTTGAGCAATTGGAAAAGCGCTATAAAAAATAAATGTTTATTATTATTATTATTATTATTATTATTATTCCCAAATTTTTTATCTGCAAGTTGAATCGGTGAGAATGATCAGCCATGATCACATGGAATGGTGGTGCTCGAAGGGCCGAATTGCCTACTCCTGCACCTATTGTCTATTGTCTATTGTCTAATGGAAGCAAACTCATTGCTTGCATTCATTTCAAGAGGACTTGTACACAGAAACACGGATTTAATTTTGAGGCTATACAAGGCGACGGGAAGGCCGCATTTGGAATATTGTGAGCAATTCTGGGCACCATATCAGAGGAAAGGTGTGCTGGCTCTGGAGAGGGTCCAGAGGAGGTTTACAAGAATGATCCCAGCAATAAGTTAACCTCTGGCGAGCGTTTGGTCGACTCCCGGATTGCACTCGAAGTTTAGAAGTATGAGGGTGGACCTCATTGAAACATACAAATATGTGAATGGTTTAGATCCAGTGGATGTGGAAAGTATGTTTCCACTTGTGGGAGCGTCTCGGACAAGAGATCATTTCCTCAGAATTAATCTACGTTCTCTTTTGAAGATGCTCAGAAATTTAATTAGTCAGAAGGTGATGAATTGGTGGAATTATTTGCCACAACAGGCTGTGTAGGTCACGTCAGTGGATATTTAAAGGCGCAGACAGAAAGATTCTGGATTAATACAGGTATCAGAAGTTATGGGGAGATGGTAGGAGAATGGGGGTTGGAGGGAAAAAGCTTGGCGGGTAAGACGATCGGCCGAATGGTCTAATTCTACTCCTATTCCTTATCACCCAATGCCCACCTGCGGTATTGCGTTCGATGGACTTACTGCCCCTTGCTTTCCCCGCACACCTCGTTTAAACTTCATCCCTTTCACCATAAAGGGGTGGCCTTCAATACTTGATATTTCCATCTTGACAAGAATGTTCTGACTGTTTACCATATATTTGCCTCTCATAATTTGCTATCGATCTATCAGGTTACTGCCCGAACTCCGATGAATCAGTCCAACGTCTGGTTGTTCATACGCCCCAGGCGATGTTCTTGTAAACGCATTGAACACGATTTCCGAAGCGCCCATATCCTTTGTGTACGAGAGCGAACATAACTGTACACAATGCTGCAAAAGCGGCCGAAGTAAAGTTCTCTAAAGTTGAATATTGACATCTGACTCATATTCAATGACTCGGTGCCTGCCTGCCACCCGCGCCAACCTGAAGGGCCCAAACACTTGTCTTACACTCAGCCCATAACAGATATTGATTAACCCCATACATACAGACATACTTATACGGAACAGGGATAAAGAATAAACAGGTGTCGTGCGTGTGTGTGCGCGCGTTATAAACAAGTGCTGTCTGTGAAAAAATCGAGGTTTATTCGTGTACGGTTCCTCCTGACATCCACTCATCCACCCACCCACCCACCGATCGATCAATCAATCAATCTTTGATTAATTCTTATTATTAATAATATTTGTGTTTGGGTCTGTGTTAGGGTTTGTGTTTGGGTTTGTGTTTGGGTCTGTGTTTGTGTTTGTGTTTGGGTCTCCCCCCTCTCCCCCCTCTCTCTCTCTCCCCCAGCTCTATCTCTCCCCCCTCTCTCTCTCCCCAGCTCTATCTCTCTCTCTCTCTCCCCCACTCTCTCTCTCTCTCTCCCCTCTCTCTCTTCCCTCCCTCCCTCCCTCCCTCCCTCCCTCCCTCCCTCCCTCTCCCTCTCTCTCTCTCTCTCTCTCTCTCTCTCTCTCTTCTCTCTCTCTCTCTGTGTGTGTGCTTGTGTTACAGTTCTTGGCATTGTAATAAAAAACAGACGTCATCCTAATTGTGTGCGTGTGTGTGTGTGTGTGAGCTGACTGACTTACACCAGTCTAGTAGACACTCCGACACTCCAGCAGTTGTGACCAAACTTGCGATGGCCGTCTTTTATCTGCCTGCCTGCCTGCCTGCCACCCGCGCCAACCTGAAGGGCCCAAACACTTGTCTTACACTCAGCCCATAACAGATATTGATTAACCCCGTACATACATACATACTTATACGGAACAGGGATAAAGAATAAACAGGTGTCGTGCGCGTGTGTGCGCGCGTTATAAACAAGTGCTGTCTGTGAAAAAATCTTTATTGGTGTACGGTTCCTCCTGCCATCCACCCACCCACCCACCGATCGATCAATCAATCAATCTTTGATTAATTCTTATTATTAACAATATTAATTATTATTACTATAGTATTATTATTGTATTTACTACCCCCGGCACGTAGCGGAACCTCCAGGGCAGGGAGGAGACTATCCGGCATGTGGAAGTGCTTCCGGGAAGTGTGTCTGATGTGTGTGGGTCTGTGTGTGTGTCTGTGTGTGTGTCTGTATGTGGGTGTGTGTTTGGGTCTGTGTTTGGATTTATGTTTGGGTTTGTGTTTGGGTTTGTGTTTGGGTTTGTGTCTGGTGTCTGGTGTGGGCGTTATAAACAAGTGCCGCGTGCTGTCTGTGGAAATATCTTTATTGGTGTACGGTTGCTGTAATGTTAAATGCAGTGATGGCTTTGCATTAATGCAATATTACACCACCCTGGGATGTGAAATGCATTAAAAAATAATTGCAATAATCATGCAAAACCTCTCAAATGTTAAATGCAATTGATGCATCGCATTAGGATAACTTTGCAGGCTGCTGCAATGTTAAATGCAGTGATGGCCTTGCATTAAAGTCACCTAGCTACCCCCAATGGATGTAATATGCATTAAATTAATTGCAATAATTTTGCAAAACCTCTCAAATGTTAAATGCAACAAATGCATCGCATTAGGATGACTTTGCAGGCTGCTGCAATGTGAAATGCAGTGATCGCCTTGCATTAAAGAAATATTGCAACACCCTGCGATGTGAAATGCAATAATATTCCTGCAAAACCTCTCAAATGTTAAATGCGAGTAATGCATCGTATTAGGATAACTTTGCAGGCTGCTGCATTGTTAAATGCAGCGCTGGCGTTGCATTAAAGCAATATTGCAACCCCCTGGGATGTTAAATGCAATAAAATTAATTGCAATAATTTTGCAAAACCTCTCAAATGTTAAATGCAATTAATGCAACGCATTAGTACAACTTTGCAGGCTGCTGCAATGTTAAATGCAGCGCAGGCTTTGCATTAAAGCAAAATTGCAGCTGTTCTGGGGTATTAAACGCATTAAAATCATTGTAATAATCATGCAAAATCTCTCAAATGTTCAATGCAACTAATGCATCGTATTATCATAACATTGCAGACTGCTGCAAAGTTAAATGCAGTGATGGCCTTGCATTAAAGAAATATTGCAGCCTCCTGGGATGTTTAATGCAATAAAATTAATTGCAATATCTTGCAAATCCACTCAAATGTTAAATGCAACTGATGCAACGCATTAAAATCTTTATTGGTGTACGGTTCCCTCCTGACATCCATCCACCCACCCACCGATCGATCAATCAGTCAATCTTTGATTAATTCTTATTATTATTAATAATATTAATTATTATTACTATAGTATTATTATTGTATTTACTACCCCCGGCACGTAGCGGAACCTCCAGGGCAGGGAGGAGACTATCCGGCATTTGGAAGTGCTTCTGGGAAGTGTGTCTGATGTGTGTGGGTCTGTGTATGTCTGTGTGTGTGTGGGTGTGTGTGTGGGTGTGGGTGTGTGTGTGGGTGTGTGTTTGGGTCTGTGTTTGAGTCTGTGTTTGGGTCTGTGTTTGTGTTTGTGTTTGGGTTTTGTGTTTGGGTCTGTGTTTGTGTTTGTGTTTGGGTCTCCCCCCCTCTCCCCCCCCCTCTCTCTCTCCCCAGCTCTATCTCTCTCTCTCTCTCTCCCCCTCTCTCTCTCTCTCTCTCCCCTCTCTCTCTTGCCTCCCTCCCTCCCTCCCTCCCTCCCTCTCCCTCTCTCTCTCTCTCTCTCTCTCTGTGTGTGTGCTTGTGTTACAGTTCTTGGCATTGTAATAAAAAACAGACGTCACCCTAATTGTGTGCGTGTGTCTGTGTGTGTGTGTGTGTGAGCTGACTGACTTACCCCAGTCTAGTAGACACTCCGACACTCCAGCAGTTGTGACCAAACTTGCGATGGCCGTCTTTTATCTGCCTGCCTGCCTGCCTGCCACCCGCGCCAACCTGAAGGGCCCAAACACTTGTCTTACACTCAGCCCATAACAGATATTGATTAACCCCGTACATACATACATACTTATACGGAACAGGGATAAAGAATAAACAGGTGTCGTGCATGTGTGTGCGAGCGTTATAAACAAGTGCTGTCTGTGAAAAAATCGAGCTATAATTTATAAATTTATCAATAAGCTACGAGCTTTAAATTATAAACAGGCATGTTGGCCGGTGTGGGCATGTGGGACTAGTGTAGATGGGGCATGTTGGTCGGTGTGGGCGGGTGGGACTAGTGCAGATGGGGCATGTTGGTCGGTGTGGGCGGGTGGGACTAGTGAAGATGGGGCATGTTGGTCAGTGTGGGCAGGTGGGACTAGTGTAGATGGGGCATGTTGGACGGTGTGGGCAGGTGGTACAAGTGTAGATGGGGCATGTTGGTCGGTGTGGGCGGGTGGGACTAGTGTAGATGGGGCATGATGGTCTGTGTGGGCGGGTGGGACTAGTGTAGATGGGGCATGTTGGTCAGTGTGGGCATGTGGGACTAGTGTAGATGGGGCATGTTGGACGGTGTGGGCAGGTGGGACTAGTGTAGATGGGGCATGCTGGTCAGTGTGGGACTAGTGTAGATGGGGCATGTTGGTCAGTGTGGGCAGGTGGGACTAGTGTAGATGGGGCATGTTGGTCTGTGTGGGCAGGTGGGACTAGTGTAGATGGGGCATGTTGGTCAGTGTGGGCAGGTGGGACTTGTGTAGATGGGGCATGTTGGATGGTGTGGGCGGGTGGGACTAGTGTAGATGGGGCATGTTGGTCGGTGTGGGCGGGTGGGACTAGTGTAGATGGGGCATGTTGGACGGTGTGGGCGGGTGGGACCAGTGTAGATGGGGCATGTTGGTCGGTGTGGGCAGGTGGGACTAGTGTAGATGGGGCATGTTGGTCGGTGTGGGACTAGCGTAGATGGGGCATGTTGGTCGGTGTGGGCGGGTGGGACTAGTGTAGATGGGGCATGTTGGACGGTGTGGGCGGGTGGGACTAGTGTAGATGGGGCATGATGGCTATCCACCTCTTGCTATTAAAAGATATTTTATAAATTAAAGCTCATAGTTTTTTGTTTGGGAGAGAGAGGGAGGGAGGGAGGGAGAGAGGGAGGGATGGAGTGACAGAGGGAGGGAGGGAGAGAGGAGGGGAAGAGAGAGGAGGGGGAGAGAGAGGAGGGGGAGAGAGAGGAGGGGAGAGAGAGGAGGGGGAGAGAGGGGGGAGAGAGAGAGGAGGGGAAAGAGAAGGGGGAGAGCTATTTAATCTTGTTATTAAAAAGATATTTTATACCTCAAAAAGCTACGAGCTTTAATTTATAAAATATCTTTTAATAGCAAGAGGTGGAGACTGGGTGTGGACAATGTCGCCCGTCGGGCGGGCTGAGCCTTGGGGAAGTTGTGGGCTTATGAAGGGCCACATGTGCTCACTGTTTCTTTCAACAAAATGGCCGCCACATGTGCTCACTGTTTCTTTGTGTCAATGTTTGTCCTTGCTTGCTGGCTCCCCTTCCCTCTCTCTCTCCCCCTCCTCTCTCTCACAATAGGTACAGGAGGAGGCCATTCGGCCCTTCGAGCCTGTATGTACCGCCATTCAATGTGATCGCGGCTGATTGTTCTCAATCAGTACCCACTCTCTGTGTGAAAAAAAAGTTCTCATCTCGGTCCTAAAATACTTCCCCTTTATCCTTAAACTGTGACCCCTTGTTCTGGACTTCCCCAACATCGGGAACAATCTTCCCGCATCTAGCCTGTCCGACCCCTTAAGAATTTTGTACGTTTCTCCCCTCAATCTTCTAAATTCCAGCGAGTACAAGCCGAGTCTATCCAGTCTATCTTCATATGAAAGTCCTGCCATCCCAGGAATCAATCTGGTGAACCTTCTCTGTACTCCCTCTATGGCAAGAATGTCTTTCCTCAGATTAGGAGACCAAAACTGTACGCAATACTCCAGGTGCGGTCTCACCAGGGTCCTGTACGACTGCAGAAGGACCCCTTTGCTCCTAAACTCAAACTAGGAGACCAAAACGGTACGCAATACTCCAGGTGCGGTCTCACCAATGCCCTGTACAACTGCAGCAGAACGTCCCTGCTCCTGTACTCAAATCCCCTCCCTATGAATGCCAACATACCATTGGCTTTCTCCAATGCCCGCTGCACCTGCATGCCTACTTTCAATGACTGGTGCACCACGACACCAAGGTCTCGTTGCGTCTCCCCTTCTCCTAATCGGCCACCATTCAGATAATAGTCTGCTTTCCTGTTCTTGCCAGCAAAGTGGACAACCTCACATTTATCCAGAAGTGCTTTGAAAGGCTGGCCCTCTCACACATCAAATCCAGCATCACTGACTCACTGGACTCGCGTCAATGTGCAAACACATCCACAGAGGACGCCATCTCTCTGGCTCTTCGCACTGTCCTGACTCACCTGGAGAGACAGGGCACGTACGCGAGGATGCTACTCATTGACTCTAGCTCTGCCTTCAAACACGCTCATCCCCCACCAAGCTCGTCACCAAATTCCACCAGCTAGGCCTCGGCTCGCCGTTATCATGGTAGGAGTAGAATTGGGCCATTCATCCCATCAGGTCTACTCTGCCATTCAATCATGGCTGACCTATCTCTCTCTCCCAACCCTATTCTCCTGCCTTCTCCCCATAACCTCTGACACCTGTACTAATTCAGAATCTATCTATCTCTGCCTTACAAATATCCACCGACTTGCCCTCCACAGCCTTCTGTGGCAAAGAATCCCACAGATTCACCACCCTCTGACTAAAGAAATCTCTCCTCATCTCCTTCCTAAAGGACTCTCTGTCCTTTAATTCTGAGGCTATGACTAGTCCTAGACTCTCCCACCAGTGGAAACATCCTCTCCACATCCTCTCTATCCAAGCCTTTCACTATTCTGTATGTTTCAATAGACAATAGGTGCAGGAGGAGGCCATTCGGCCCTTCGAGCCTGTACGCACCGCCATTCAATGTGATCATGGCTGATCATTCTCAATCAGTACCCCGTTCCTGCCTTCTCCCCATACCCCCTGACTCCGCTATCCTTAAGAGCTCTATCTAGCTCTCTCTTGAATGTATTAAGAGAATTGGCCTCCACTGCCCTCTGAGGCAGAGAATCCCACAGATTCAAACTCTCTTTTTATTTATTTTTTTAATAAATTTTATTTAAGTTTTAACAGAACTCATACAAGTTACATTTCATAGTAAGCAATAATAACTACATTATACAATACAATACAATATATCTTTATTGTCATTGTACCCAGGGATACAACGAGATTGGGAATGCGCCTCCCATACGATACAATAATTTAGGTAATTTAGACAGCAGCAACCCAACGAAACAAAACCGTTGTAACAGTTTTGGACAGGGTAAAGTGCAAGTTGATCTATGCGTTGTGGCCATCCGGCACAGCAGGACCGGTTCATAGCAGCTATGGCCCTGGGGATGAAGCTGTTCCTGAGTCTGGAGGTGCGGGCGTAGAAGGCCTTGTATCGTCTGCCCGATGGAAGGAGTTCGAACAGACTGTTGCAGTGGTGTGAAGAGTCTTTGTGGATGCTGGTGGCTTTTCTGAGGCATCGTGTGTTGTAGATGCCCTCCAAGTCTGGTAGCTGTGTTCCGATGGCCCTCTGAGCTCTATGGACTACCCGCTGTAGAGCTTTCCTTTCTGCCTCCGTGCAGCTGAGGTACCACACAGGGATGCCATGCGTTAGGATGCTCTCTATGGTGCAGCGGTAGAAGGTCGTCAGCAGCTTTTGGGGTAGACCAGACTTCTTCAGTGTTCGATTATACATGTATTGTTCTGTATTATCTCCCCTCCCACCACCCCCCCTTCTTCCCCCCACCCCCCCCAGTTAAAAAGAAGGAAAAAGAAAAAGAAAAAGAAAGAGAGAAAGAAAGAAACCTGGAGTCCAGAATGAGACACTTCCGGGTAATTTCTTATTAAATTCTTATTAAAGGTATCAAAACAATCCTGAATTTAAATATTTCCAATTCTTAATCCTAGCTTTAAAATGAATGGGTTCCACACCTTCAAGAAGAAGTCATATCCATTTCTCAGATTATACGTTGCTTTTTCTAATGGGATACAACTACACATTTCTACATACCATCTTTCAAATCTTATTTCATTTTGATCTTTCCAAGTGACCGCTACACATTATTTTGCTACTGCTATTGCTATTTTGAGAAATCTTTCCTGATGTTTATCTAAAATTAGCTTTGGTAATATTCCTTTTGTATCTCCCAATAAAAACAACCTTGAATCCATTGGTATGATCTTATTCATCAATTGTTCCAAACAATTTTCTTTCCAAAAAGGAGTTGCCTTCTGACATGCCCATGTGGAGTGTAAAAAAGTACCCACGTCTTGGTTGCATCTAAAACAAATTTCAGATGAGTTTGGTTTTAAATTGTTTAATTTTTTCGGGGTTAAATATAGTTGATGTAAAAAATTATATTGTACTAAACTATATCTCACATTAATAGTATTTTTCATACTATCTAAACACAGTCTTTCCCAACTTGGTTCATCAATGATAATATTAAGATCTGTTTCCCATCTTTGTCTTGATTTTTGAATTCCTATCTTTGGACTAGATTTTTGTAATAATTTATACTGATGATATAATTTTTTTTATTCCCTTGCCCTGAATCAAGGATTCAATTCCTTTAATCTGAAATAGAGACATTGAATTACCTAACTTTTCCCTTAAAAAAGATTGTAATTGATAATAGAAAAAAATACTATTCCCTGGAATTTGATATTTATTTCCCAATTGAGAAAATGTCAAAAAGTTATTTCCTTCTTAGCAATCTCCTATATTTATAATACCCTTCTGTTCCCAGACTTGTAGTATTTGATTATTCCAAGCAAACGGCAATAATCTATTTTTTATTAATGGAGTTTTAGCTGTTAAAACAAATCTTTTATCATTAACTTTAACTGTTTTCAACAATGTATTAATTAAATGTTTTAACAAAGGTGACTCTTTATCCTTAACTAATAGCTTTGCTTTCCATTATATATAAATTCTTCTGGACATAACTCTTTTATTTTATCCATTTCAATTTTAACCCATGCTGTTTTTCCACCCTCTTGATAAAAGGATGAAATAAAACTCATTTGTGCTGCCAGATAATAATTTTTAAAATTTGGTAATTGCAGTCCACCTAATTCAAATTTCCATGTTAATTTTTCCAGAGACACTCTTGGCATTTTACCTTTCCAAAGAAAATTCCTCACAATTTTGTTCAATTCTTGAAAAAAATTATTTAGCAAAGGTATAGGCAGTGTTTGGAATAAATACTGTATCCTCGGAAAAATATTCATCTTAATACAGTTCACTCTCCCTAGCAATGTAATTGGAAGATTCATCCATTTCTTCAGGTCCTCATCTATTTTTTTTATTAGTGGTTTATAATTTAATTTATACAAATTATTTAACTTATTATCTACTTTAACTCCTAAGTACTTAATGCCTTCTTTT
>NW_027603011.1:0-23164 GCF_053455715.1 Rhinoraja longicauda
GCAAGATAAAGCCAGTAAAGTCCGATCAAAGATAGTCTGAGCAGGAAAATAACTGCAGATGTTGGTACAAATCGAAGGTATCACAAAATGTTGGAGTAACTCAGCAGGTCAGGCAGCATCTAGGAGATAGGGAATGGGTGACGTTTCGGGTCGAGACATTTCTTCAGACTGAGTCCGAGGGTCTCCGATGAAGTAGATAGTTGTTCAGGACTGCTTTCTAGTTGTTGGTAGGATGGCAGAGAATAGTCCATATCTGGAATGAGCTGCCAGAGGGAGCTATAGAAGCGGAGACAATTATGACTTCAAAAGACATTCGGACAGGTATATGGACAGGATGGGTTTGGAGGCAATGGGCCAAATGCAGGCAAATGAGATTATCCAAAAATGTCAGCTTGGTTGGCATGGAAAACAAGGGCCAAATGAACTGTTTCCATGATGTCCAGTTTTATGACTATAAAGAGATTATCTGTTCATTATTACATTGATGCTGGGATGGTACCTCACCACGGGTACATTGACTGGGTAAGAAAATAACTGCAGATGCTGGTACAAATCAAAGGTATTTATTCACAAAATACTGGAGTAACTCAGCAGGTCAGGCAGCATCTCAGGAGAGAAGGAATGGGTGACGTTTCGGGTCGAGACCCTTCTTCAGACAGGTACATTGACTATAATTTTCTCCATCATTCTGAAGGTGCCCGCAATTGCGAAGAACATAATTGGTTGAAGGTGCTGTGAATCTACCGGAGCCATGAGGGGCTCAGTGTAAATGCAAACATTACGTTTATTTTGAAAGTCAAGGGGAGATGGTTAGTCTGAATCTTGTTGAACATGTTCATTGTCTGACATACTTGTAATGAAAACATTATTTTTCATTTATCATCCCAGGATGACTGCATGTGGCCATAAACTTCTGAAAATGGACTGAGAGATGTGCAAATATTAGGGGATAATCTATTTATGATAAAATAAATGTCATTGGTTACATGCCTGAAGCTGATTTGGACCTGTGGCTTGTGCCAAGAATGCAATAAATAATAAATATACTTTTCAAAACACTCCTCATCTTTTTTCCTTAAATTCAGCTGGATGGATCTTTCTGACTCATTTAGAGCCTTAATGGATTGTGAAAGAAACTCTTCTGAATTAGAATCACCTTTATCACTGAGTTTCATCCCTTGCCACTTGTCCCATTTATAAAGACAGAAATTCCTGCCACTTCATGAACTTAAAAAGCCCTCAATGATCATTGAAACAAAGAACTGCAGATGCTGGTTTACAAAACAAAAGACACAAAGTGCTGGAGTAACTTAGTTGGTCAGGCAGCATCTCTGGAGAACATGGATAGGTGATGTTTCAGGTCAGGACCCTTCTTCAGTCTGAAGTCTCCAGAGATGCTGCCTGACCCCCTGAGTTACTCCAGCACCTTGTGATTTTTTATTAATACAGATGGAATTGGAACATGGTTAAAGGAAAAAACAGCTAAGCAGAAAGGAGACTTTGGGGAAATGGTTCCGAATTGAAACAGTAAAATACCATGAATGCAAGAAATCCAAAATCCAAATAGAAAAAAACTGGAATTGAATATCAGGCCAGACAGCATCAACGAAGTGGAAAATAGAATTAATATTTTGTGTTCAACAACCTGAAATGCTAAACAAAGTACAGAGTGATGGAGGAGCTCAGCGGGTCAGACAGCATCAGTGGAAATAAATGGACAGTCAACGTTTTGGATGGAGACCCTTCTTCAAACTCATTGGTTTCTGAAGAAGGGTCCTGACCAGAAACGTCATCTAGCCACTCCCTTCACAAATCTGCCTGACCCGCTGAGTTTGGCCGGCACTTTTCATTTGGCTCAAGATTCCAGCGTCTGCAGTTCCTTGCGTCTCAATGTGAAATATTAACTCTGATTTTCCACAGACGCTGCCAGTACTCCAGAATATTTCAAGGATTCTCTGTTGTATTTTTTGACATGTTTAGCCCAAGTCTCTTTATTCAATCTAGTACATGTTCACCATCAATTTCCCAGCATCCTTGGTTCCAGAGCCTTTCTGGATTATCTGCTGGACCAACAAAGGTCACGTCTTCCGAGAGGAATTCATCAATACTGTAACGGTCCACCTAGGCTGCCGAGGGGCTGAAATACCGGCCTGCACAATCAGCCTCGGATGACGGCTATGGGAACGGATGTGCCAGTTCCAGCCGGGCCGGAGCACCAGAGCCCCAGCCACAGGGGCCAAATTCGACCCGCTGATCAGCCACGGAAGTGCCGATGAGGCCGAGATTGACTGCCTCACCCGGCCTAGGCACCATATTTTTGGGGGGACTTCCAGGAGGGATTTCAAGTGCCCTCTCGTAATTTTGTCCGGATTAAAGGAGTTGCTGGACCACCAGATGCTGGAAAATCGGTGGTGGACCTGTATGTTAAAATGGCCTGCAGTACGGACAGATATCTTCCTGAAGTTTGTCATCAGTCCAAGAAATCTTCAGCCGAATGAAATCTAATTGTAAACATAATTTTAAATAGCTGCCGATCTGGGGCTATAAATGAAATCACAGAATCACAGAACTGGCATTTCATTAACAATCAGCACTAACGCTGAGATTTATCATTTGGATCAAACAAACATCTAAAAAATATTTATTCTTGTAGACTAAATGTCAGGTGTTACAAGTAACCATTTAATTCACCACCCAAAAATACGGCTAAGTGGGATGTTTATAAATAATTCTCTTTCGATACCATATTGTCATATGTTTCATTCTCGGGGGAGGAATGTGTAGCCAAGATTTGTTCCTGTGATTTCTACTATAATGCTGTTGGTTCTGTTGTCGATTGAATAAGACAGTGAAACATGGCCCCTTCTGTATCAGTGAACCAGTGAAGGATCCTTCCTCTGCCAACTGGAAATTATCTTGGAGCAACCAAGGCAAACTTCCATGGAGTCAACCACAAGCCACCAATTGTGCCAAATCTAATACCGGAACACCTAGAGGAACACCTCTAGGTCACAGGGAGAACGTACTAACTCTGTACAGACAGCACCCATGATCAGGATCGATCCCAGGTCTCTGTGGCTGTAAGGCAGCAACTCTACCGCCACGGCACTGCGCCGCTCTCTGGAATCTTGAGCAAAACACGAAGCGCTGGAGGAACTCAACGGATCAGGCAGCATCTGTGGAGGGAATGGACAGACAGCATATTGGGTCGGGACCGTTTAACCACTGACATTCCCCATCCCAGTGCACACATCTCCCTCCCACCATTTACCATCATCCTTCCCCCCACACCGCATGTTCACCTCCCATCCCTGCGTCCATGTATCATTTATCCCACTCTTTCCCCTCCTTAATACCCTTCCACCAAAGCTTTACATTTCACTCCTCCTCTTCTGACACCCTTTTGTCTCCTTCTCACCCCTAGCGTTTGTCACCTATTCCACCATCTGCCAAACCAACTATCACTTACTAGGTTTTGTCTCACCCCCACCACTTTTCCAGGTTTCTCCTGCCCTTCCCCCGACCCCATCAGCCTGAAGAAAGTCCCAACTCAAAACACCATCCATCCATTCCCTTCATAGATGCTGCCTGACCCACTGAGGTCCTCCAGCACTGAGGTCCTCCAGTCCAGTCACTTTGCAGTGAGTAGTGGGGTGCCGCAAGGCTCGGTGCTGGGACCCCAGTTATTTACAATATATATTAATGATTTAGACAAGGGAATTAAATGTGACATCTCTAAGTTTGCAGAGGACACAAAGCTGGGTGGCAGTGTGAGCTGCGAGGAGGATGCCATGAGGATGCAGGGTGACTTGGATAGGTTGGGTGAGTGGGCAGATGCATGGCAGATGCAGTGTAATGTTAATAAATGTGAGGTTATTCATTTCGGTGGCAAGAACAGGAAGGCAGATTATTATCTGAATGGTGTCAGATCAGGAAAAGGGGAGGTGCAATGAGACCCGGGTGTGCTTGTACATCAGTCACTGAAAGTAAGCATGCAGGTGCAGCAGGCAGTGAAGCAAGCTAATGGCATGTTGGCCTTCAATGCGAGGGGATTTGAGTTTAGGAGCAAGGAGGCCCTATTGCAGTTGTACAGGGCCCTGGTGAGACCGCACCTGGAGTATTGTGTGCAATTTTGCTCTCCTAATTTGAGGAAGGACTATTGCTATTGAGGGAGTGCAGCGTAGGTTCACCAGGTTAATTCCCGGGATGGCGAGACTGACATATGATGAAAGAATGGGTCGACAGGGCTTGTATTCCCTGGAATTTAGGATGAGAGGGGATCTTATAGAAAAATATAAAATTCTTAAATGATTGGACAGGCAAGATGCAGGAAAAATGTTCCCGATGTTGGGGGGTCCAGAACCAGGGGTCACAATTTAAGAATAAAGGGTAGGCCGTTTAGGACTGAGATGAGGAAAAACTTCTTCACCCAGAGAGTTGTGAATCTGTGGAATTCTCTGCCACAGAAGGCAGTGGAATTCATTGAATTCATTCAGGAAAGAGTTAGATTTAGTTCTTAGGTTAGTGGAATCAAAGGATATGGGGAAAAAGCAGGAACGGGGTATTGATTTTAGATGATCAGCCACGAACATAAAGAATGGCGGTGCCGGCTCGAATGGCCTACCTCTGCACCTATTTTTCTATGTTTCTATGTCCCTGTGCTGTACAGTGTCCTTTACCCAGGATAGTGGAATCTAGAACCAGAGGACATAGGTTTAAAGTGAGAGGGGAAAGATTTAATAGGAACCTGAGAAGCAACTTTTTCACAATGAGGGTGGCACGTGTATGGAGCGAGCTGCCGGAGGAAGTAGTTAAGGCAGGTACTATAACACCATGTAAAAGACACTTGGACAGGTACACAGCTCTGCTGTGCCTTTAGGTTTGATCTCGAGAGATTGTGTATCTCTGCGTGTAAGAAGGAACTACAGATGCTGCTACCATTCCTACACCGAAGATAGACACAAAATGCTGGAGTAACTGAACGGGTCAGCCAGCATCTCTGGAGAGAAGGAATAGGTGATGTTTTGGGTCGAGACCCTTCATACGAAATACATAGTATTTCTGTGTATCATCGAATGCACAGTGTACAAGTGAGAGAGTGTCAGTGTGGGCCTTTAGGTACCTCAGCGTCTGTTTGTGTGTGTAAGTTTGTGTGTGTGTGTATGTGCGTGTGTGCGTGAGTGTGTGTGTGTGTGTGTGTGTGTGTGTGTGTGTGTGTGTGTGTGTGTATGTGTGTGTATGTGTGTGTGTGTGTGTGTGTGTGTGTGTGTATGGGTGTGTGTGTGTGTGTGTGTGTGCGCGCGTTTGTATGTGTGTGTTTGTGTATGTGCGTATGTGTGTGTGTGTATGTGTGTGTGTGAGTGTGTGTGTGTGCGTGCGAGAGTGTGTGTGCGAGAGTGTGTGTGCGTGCGAGAGTGTGTGTGTATGTGCGTGCGAGAGTGTGTGCGTGTGAGTGTGTGCGTTTGTGTATGTGTGTATGTGTGTGCGAGAATGTGTGTGTGTGTGTGTGTGTATGTGTGTGTGTGTGTGTGTGAGTGAGTGTGTGCGAGAGTGTGTGTGTGTGTGGGTGTGTGCGTGCGAGAGTGTGTGTGTGTGCGTGCGAGAGTGTGTGTGCGTGAGTGTGTTTTTGTGTATGTGCATGCGAGAGTGTGTGTGTGTGTGTGTGTGTGTGTGTGTGTGTGTGTGTGTGTGTGTGTGTGTGTGTGTGTGTGTGCAAGAGTGTGTGTGTGAGAGTGGGTGTGCGAGAGTGTGTGTGTGCGTGCGAGAGTGTGTGTGTGTGCGTGCGAGAGTGTGTGCGCGTGAGTGTGTGCGTTTGTGTATGTGTGTATGTGCGTGCGAGAGTGTGTGTGTGTGTGTGTGTGTGTGTGTATGTGTGTGTGTGTGTGAATGTGTGTGTGTGTGAGTGTGTGTGTGTGCGTGCGAGAGTGTGTGTGCGAGAGTGTGTGTGTGCGGGTGTGTGCGTGCGAGAGTGTGTGTGTGTGCGTGCGAGAGTGTGTGCGCGTGAGTGTGTGTTTTTGTGTATGTGTGTATGTGCGTGCGAGGGTGTGTGTGTGTGTGTGTATGTGTGTGTGTATGTGTGTGTGTGTGTGGGTGTGTGCGTACAAGAGTGTGTGTGCGAGAGTGTGTGCGAGAGTGTGTGTGTGTGTGCGTGCGAGAGTGTGTGTGAGTGTGTGTGCGTGCGAGAGTGTGTGTGAGTGTGTGTGCGTGCGAGAGTGTGTGCGCGTGTGTGTGTGTGTGCGCGTGTATGTGTGTATGTGCGTGCGAGAGTGTGTATGAGTGTGTGTGCGAGTGTGGGAAGGGATGGGTGGTGGGGTGGGTTAGAGGGGTGCAGTGGAGACCAGGACCAAGACTTGTTAATGGGTCAAAGACTTTCTGAAACATAACTTGTTTCAGACTCACATGGAACCCGTCGAGAGTAGCTTTAGCATGGTCCTCCCTCTGGGCTGAAAGCATTGGCTGTGGGCAGTGGACAGGAGCTGTACTTGGTGTTCATTTGTTCAGCGTGTGCATGTTGATGGCAAGCACTTTAATATTTATCAGCTCTAGATATTCATGGACAAGCACAGTGCAGAAACAGATTAGCGTCTCACATTCACTCGCCATTTTTTCCTTGCATTCTTTCTGTTATTTTCCCCTTGTGTTTCTCGTTTGAGACCCATAACACCATACAACACAGGAGGCCATTCTGTCTATCCATCTGTGCTATCACTTTGCCAAACACATGAAAACTAACCATTGGAATTCTATATTGTGTCTGTATCATTCTCACTCCTTTTCACCTTGACTATAACACATAGCAGCAGTGTGGCAGAGGTAGAGTTGCTGCTTACAGCGCCAGAGATCCGGGTTAGATCCTGACTACGGGTGCTGTCTGTGCGGAGGTTGTACATTCTCCCTATGTCCGCATGGGTTTCCCCCAGGTGCTCCAGTTGCCTCCCACGCTCCAAAGATGAGCAGGTTTGTAGGTTAATTGGCTACCGTAAATTGTCCCCAGTGTGCATGATAGAACTAGTGAACGGATGATTGATGGTCGGCATGGACTCAGTGCACACAAGGCCGCTGTATCTCTAAATTAAACTAAACTAAACATCTGACAGCAAAATACAAAGTGCTGGAGGAATTCAGCAGGTCAGGCAGCATCTGTGGAGGGAATGGACAGACGATGTTTCGGGTCAGGACCCTTCTCCAGTCTGTAGAAGAATCCTGACTCAAAACATTGTCTGGTATTACCTCCACCTATGCTGCCTGACCTGCCGAATTCCTCCATCAATTTGTGTTTTGCTCATGATTCCACCATCTGCAGTTCCTTGTGCTCCTCACAACACCTGCCACCTTCATTACCGACAATCACTTCCCACCGCATCCCCTGACACAACCACAAGTGGATATCACGCAGGGCCCAGAATCTCTCTCTCTCTCCCCCCAGCCTTGACGAAATTACTCATCCATTTCTCCTTTTACTGAAGCAAAATACTGCACATCCTACAAAAATAAGATAAAAATAGAAAGTGCTGAATGTACCTAGGCCAAACTCCAAGGAGAGAGGGAGGGAGGGAGGGAGGGAGGGAGGGAGACAGGGACGAGGGAAGGAGGGTGAAAGAAAGGGAGAGAGAGAAAGGGAGGGGGAGAGGGAGAGGGATGAGGGGGAGAGGGTGAGGGAAAGGGAGAGGGTGAGAGGGAGGGGGAGAGGGACAAGGGGGAGAGGGACGAGGGGGAGAGGGTGAGGGAAAGGGAGAGGGAGAGGGAGGGAGAGAGAGAGAGAGAGAGAGAGAGAGAGAGAGAGAGATCTTCTTTGTTCTACGTCAATGGCATCAGATGGAATAAATAGTCTTCCTAAACTCAGTCTTGTGATTACTACTAGAATCACATTCTATACAAGTTTGAGTGAGGTTTTCATCTGAAGTAAATACTGGGTGCAATATTCTGAGGAATCCAAGCCATTCAAGAAGCTATATATAAACTCTCTCATCTACTGCAAAACTCACAACTTCAAAATAACACAGTGGTCTCTAGGGCACAGCGTGTGATACATTGCGGTTGGAGATGTGATAAATATCCCTGATTGGAGCTTTACATTAATATATTAATTTGGATGAGGGAACTTTTACTTTCGACCAGCTGCGGTGTGAATGGGCCCAAGCTAAAAATGTTCAGGGGACACTAAATGGGACTTTTACCCTTTGATTACAAGGATGGGGCAAAGGGAAAGACTATGATCACCAGCCTGCACTCTAAGGCCACATTCACTTTTGGGTTAGACTATTTGATTTGAAGATACCGCATGCAAACAGGCCCTTCAGCCCATCGACTCCACGCCAACTAGTTCTATGTTATTCCACTTTCTCATCCACTCTCTGCACTCTAGGGGCAACTTGCAGAGGCCAGTTTAACCTGCAAACTCGCACATCTTTGGGATGTGGGAGGAAACTGCAGCACCTGGAGAAAATCCACGTGGTCACACGGAGAACGTATAAACTATCCTGCAAACAATTCCCCACAAACTGAGCCCAAAGATGATTAAACACTGCAGCTGAAACCTGGAGTGACTTGGAAGTGACCGTGAGCTTCCCGAACTACCTGCTAATGCTTCTTCACGGCACTAACGAGTTAAATCACCAGAGGGAAAAGACAGTATTGTGGAAAGTACAAGTGGATAAATGTGAGCGTGCAACGTGGCTGAGTTCTAATCTTAGCTTCCTAAAGATGCCCATCGGGAGGCTGAGAACATGAAGCAAAAATAGCATCAGTGTCGACAGCAGTTTTAATCAAAACCACCATCGGGAAGTTGAAATCTACAAAAGGTAACAGGACAATTGTGGTGTTCGGCAGCAAAGACTGGATGCAGGGTGGGATTTCCCGAAATAGCGAGAAAACTCGGTTGGTCCGGTGCCTGCCATCTGCTTGGAACAGCGATTGTGGAACTACTTCCAAACTTGCAAACCTAAGAGTGGTTTGAGTTGAGTTTAAGTTTAGTTTATTGTCATGAGGTACAGTGAAAAGCTTTTGTTGCCTGCTAACCAGTCAGTGGAAAGACTATACATGATTCCAATTCAGCCATCCGTAGTGATAAAAGGAAGTTCTAAATCCATGCAACAAAGGGGTTCATTTCATGTCTGAAAGGTACCCAGTACATCCTTAACTTCATCAGGGTCCCCACCCAAAATGCCGCCTATCCAGGGATGCTGCCTGCCTGCTGAGTTACTCCAGCATTTTGTGTCTATCTTCAGTTTAAATCAGCATTTGCAGTTCCTTCCTGCACATTCCTTCCTATGATAGTTTGGTCCCTGGGGTGTGTTGTAGAGCAGAGGGATCTAGGACTGCAAGTACATAGTCTCCTGAAAGTGGCATCACAGGATGGTCAAGAAGGCCTGTTTCCATGCTGTATCTTGTAATCTTTCAATCTTTCTATCAATCTTTCAATCTTTTTAGAGGTGCTGGTATGCTGTGACAACATATATATAACAACATATAACATATAACAACTACAGCATGGAAACAGGCCTGTCCGGCCCTACCAGTCCACGCCGACCATTCTCCCTGACCTAGTCTCATCTACCTGCACTCAGACCATAACCCTCCAATCCCCTCCTATCCATATACCTATCCAATTTACTCTTAAATAATAAAATCGAGCCAGCCTCCACCACTTCCACCGGAAGCCCATTCCATACAGCCACAACCCTCTGAGTAAAAAAGTTCCCCCTCATGTTACCCCTAAACCTTTGTCCCTCAATTCTGAAGCTATGTCCCCTTGTTGGAATCTTCCCCACTCTCAAAGGGAAAAGCCTACCCACGTCAACTCTGTCCGTCCCTCTCAAAATTTTAAAAACCTCTATCAAGTCCCCCCTCAACCTTCTACGCTCCAAAGAATAAAGACCCAACCTATTCAACCTCTCTCTGTAGCCTAAGTGCTGAAACCCAGGCAACATTCTAGTAAATCTCCTCTGTACCCTCTCCATTTTGTCGACATCCTTCCTATAATTTGGCGACCAGAACTGCACACCATACTCCAGATTCGGCCTCACCAATGCCCTGTACAATTTCAACATTACATCCCAACTTCTATACTCGATGCTCTGATTTATAAAGGCAAGCATACCAAACGCCTTCTTCACCACCCTATCCACATGAGATTCCACCTTCAGGGAACAATGCACAGTTATTCCCAGATCCCTCTGTTCCACTGCATTCCTCAATTCCCTACCATTTACCCTGTACGTCCTATTTTGATTTGTCCTACCAAAATGCAGCACCTCACACTTATCAGCATTAAACTCCATCTGCCATCTTTCAGCCCACCTTTCCAAAAGGCCCAAGTCTCTCTGTAGACTTTGAAAATCTACCTCACTATCAACTACTCCACCTATCTTAGTATCATCTGCATATTTACTAATCCAATTTGCCACACCATCATCCAGATCATTAATGTAAATGACAAACAACAGTGGACCCAACACAGATCCTTGGGGCACTCCACTAGACACTGGCCTCCAACCTGACATACAATTGTCAACCATTACCCTCTGGTATCTCCCATTCAGCCATTGTTGAATCCATCTTGCAACCTCACTATTAATACCCAATGATTTAACCTTCTTAATCAACCTTCCATGTGGAACCTTGTCAAATGCCTTACTGAAGTCCATATAGACAACATCCACAGCCTTGCCCTTATCAATTTCCCTGGTAACCTCTTCAAAAAATTCAAGAAGATTAGTCAAACATGACCTTCCAGGCACAAATCCATGTTGACTGTTTCTAATCAGGCCTTGATTATCCAAATAATTATATATATTGTCCCTAAGTATCTTTTCCATTAATTTTCCCACCACTGACGTCAAACTAATAGGTCTATAATTGCTAGGTTTACTTTTAGAACCTTTTTTAAACAAAGGCACAACATGCGCAATGCGCCAATCTTCCGGCACCATCCCTGTTTCTAATGACGTTTGAAATATTTCCGTCATAGCCCCTGCTATTTCTGCACTAACTTCCCTCAATGTCCTAGGGAATATCCTATCAGGACCTGGAGACTTATCCACTTTTATATTCTTCAAAAGTGTCCGTACCTCCTCTTCTTTAATCCTCCTAATTTCCATCACTACTCTACTTGTTTCGCTTACCTCACATAATTCAATATCCTTCTCCTCGGTAAATACCGAAGAAAAGAAATTGTTTAATATCTCCCCCATTTCTTCCGGCTCAGCACATAGCTGTCCACTCTGACTCTCTAATGGACCAATTTTATCCCTCACTATCCTTTTGCTATTGACATATCTGTAGAACCCCTTGGGGTTTACTTTTACATTACTTGCCAAAGCAGCCTCATATCTTTTTTTCGCTTTTCTAATTTCCTTTTTAAGATTCCTTTTACATTCTTTATATTCCTCAAAAACCTCATTTACTCCCTGCCGCTTATATTTATTGTATATCTCCCTCTTTTTCCGAACCAAGTGTCCAATTTCCATGGAAAACCACGGCTCTTTCAAATTATTATTCTTTCCTTTCCACCGAACAGGGACATAAAGACTCTGTACTCTCAAAATTTCACCTTTAAATATCCTCCATTTCTCTATTATATCCTTTTCATAAAACAACAATTTCCATTTCACTCCTTTTAAATCCTTTCTCATCTCCTCAAAATTAGCCTTTCTCCAATCCAAAATCTCAACCCTTGGTCCAGATTTGACCTTCTCCATAATGATATTGAAACTAATGGCATTATGATCACTAGACCCAAAGTGCTCCTCAACACATACCTCCGTCACCTGACCCATCTCATTTCCTAACAGGAGGTCCAACACTGCCCCTTCTCTGGTAGGCACCTCTACGTATTGCTGCAAAAAACTATCCTGCACACATTTTACAAACTCCAAACCATCCAGCCCTTTAACAGAATGTGATTCCCAGTCTATATACGGAAAATTGAAATCACCCACAATCACCACTCTGTGCTTACTACTAATATCTGCTATCTCCTTACATATTTGCTCTTCCAATTCTCGTTCCCTATTTGGCGGTCTATAATACACCCCTATAAGTGTTGCTAAACCTTTCTCATTTCTGAGTTCCACCCAAACAGCCTCCTTAATCGAGCCTTCTAGTCTGTCCTGCCAAAGCACTGCTGTGATATCCTCCCTGACAAGCAATGCAACACCCCCACCTCTTGCCCCTCCGATTCTATCACATCTGAAACAATGAAATCCTGGAATATTTAATTGCCAATCGCAACCCTCCTGCAACCATGTTTCACTGATCGCCACAACATCATACTTCCAGATGTCAATCCAGGCTCTAAGCTCATCCACCTTTCTTACAATGCTCCTAGCATTAAAATATACACATTTAAGGGACCCATCATTTCTTATTCTCAGTTTATTTCTTTTCCCTTCTTTCTCTCCTACATATTGGGTCTGAGTGTTTCCCTTTTCTACCTCCTGCCTCACACACTGCCTATTAGCTATCTGTGTTTGAGTCCCTCCCCCCAACCGTACTAGTTTAAAGTCTCCGCAGTTATTTTAGCAAATCTCCCCGCCAGGATATTGGTTCCCCTCGGGTTCAGATGCAACCCGTCCTTTTTGTACAGGTCATACTTCCCCCAGAAGAGGTCCCAATGATCCAGAAACTTGAAACCCTGCTCCCTGCACCAGTTCCTCAGCCACGTATTTATCCTCCACCTCACTCCATTCCTATTCTCACTATCGCGTGGCACAGGCAGTAAGCCTGAGATTATTACTTTGGAAGTCCTTTTTTTTAACTCTCTTCCTAGCCCCCTGAATTCTCCTTTCAGGACCTCTTCCCTTATCCTACCTATATTGTTGGTACCTATATGTACCACGACCTCTGGCTCCTCTCCCTCCCCTTTCAGGATATCCTGGACACGCTCAGACACATCCCGGACACCAGCACCAGGGAGGCAAACCACCATCCGGGTCTCCCGACTGCGTCCACAGAAACGCCTATCTGACCCCCTCACTATAGAGTCCCCTATTACTACTGCTCTCCTCTTCCTTTCCCTACCCTTCTGAGCAACAGGGCCGGACTCCTTGCCAGAGGCCCGGGCACCGTCGCTGCCCCCAGGTAGGCTGTCACCCCCAACAGTACTTAAACAGGAGTACTTATTTCCAAGGGGTACAGCCACCGGGGTACTCCCTAGTCCCTGCCTCTGTTCCTTGCCCCCCCTAACAGTGACCCACTTGTCTACCTCCCGTGGTCTAGGAGTGACCACCTCCCTGTAACTCCTATCTATAACCTCCTCACTCTCCCTGATCAGACGTGGGTCATCAATCTGCCGCTCCAGGTTCCTAATACGGTCCCTTAGGAGCCCCATCTCGTCACACCTGGCGCAGATGTGGATGTGGATGTCTGGACTCCCAGATTCCCCACATCTGACACCCAGAACAAAAAACTGCCCTGGCAGTCATACTCTCCAAACAAAGCCCCGCGCTCAGTTACTAAACCTACCGCCCGGCCGCTACTCCAACCGCTCCAACCGCCCACCCAAAAGAACTGAGTGATCTCCTGGGAGAGGCGAAAAACCGGATAAAAAACCCAGGCCAATTTGGGAAAAAATCCGGGAAATTCCTCTCCGACCCCAAGCTAGGCGATCGAAACTAGTCCGGGAGATCACACAGGTCTTACTCCTTACAATCCCCACACAATCCCCACACAATCCCCACACAACTAACTAACTAACTAACTAACTAACTAACTAACTAACTAACTAACTAACTAACTAACTAACTAACTAACTAACTAACTAACTAACTAACTAACTAACTAACTAACTAACTAACTAACTAACTAACTAACTAACTAACTAACTAACTAACTAACTAACTAACTAACTAACTAACTAACTAACTAACTAACTAACTCACTCACTCACTCACTCACTCACTCACTCACTCACTCACTCACTCACTCACTCACTCACTCACTCACTAACTAACTAACTAACTAACTAACTAACTAACTAACTAACTAACTAACTAACCAGCTAACCAACCAACCATCTATCTATCTATCTATCTATCTATCTATCTATCTATCTATCTATCTATCTATCTATCTATCTATCTATCTATCTATCTATCTATCTATCTATCTATCTATCTATCTATCTATCTATCTATCTATCTATCTATCTATCTATCTATCTATCTATCTATCTATCTATCTATCTATCTATCTATCTATCTATCTATCTATCTATCTATCTATCTATCTATCTATCTATCTATCTATCTATCTATCTATCTATCTATCTATCTATCTATCTATCTATCTATCTATCTATCTATCTATCTATCTATCTATCTATCTATCTATCTATCTATCTATCTATCTATCTATCTATCTATCTATCTATCTATCTATCCTACTAACTTACTAACTAACTAACTAACTAACTGGGGAACCAACTAGCTAACTAACTAACTAACTAACTAACTAACTAACTAACTAACTAACTAACTAACTAACTAACTAACTAACTAACTAACTAACTAACTAACTAACTAACTAACAAACTAACTAACAAACTAACATACTAACTTACTAACTAACTAACTAACTAACAACTAACTAACAAGTAACTAACAACTAACTAGTTGTACCAACACAAAGGAGCACTGGGCATAACTAATAAAGAACAGAATGCAAAGCAAAGAGAGATGATGATCTTAATATTATTTGCTGTGCCCAATGTAATCTTGTGTTGTTCTGGCTATGAAGAGGTTGTGCCGAACCTCATCTTGTGAAATTGGGCAGGTGGTGAAAGTATTGATCAGGGAATTCATTGGAAATAGTGGGCCCAATCCTGTATATTTCAAGGTAGTTATGGAAAGATATAAGATCAGTCTTCAAGCTATGGTACTAAAGTGAGGAAAGGTTGACTTTGTAAGTACAAGAGCCTGTTTCCATGCTATATCTCTAAACTACACTAAAGTAAAACCCTGCTTCCATAAGGTCTGGTGCATAGTGCATGACGCAGAGCTAAATGTATGGTGCAATGCACAGTGGATTGCATCGTAAATAATAAAAAGAAAAGCATATATTTATACACAGACTGTCATGAACAGTGCCTGCTCGCAGAGTATGTTTAAGGCACGGTCATTGTAGAAATGCAGCAGTCACATTAGCAAGGTGCCAACATTTGATTCACAAATTTAGGATGAGCAAGAATCATCTTCCCACATTTAGTCTCCTGGGAAAGAGAATAATAATAATAATAATAATGCATTACATTTATATAGCGCTTTTCAAACACTCAAAGACGCTTTACAGCGATTTCTAGAACATAGAGAAGTGAATAAATAGATAAATAAGTAAACGAACAGAGAAAGGAGACAGAAGGTGAGGTGACCTTCAGTGATTGAAGGCAGTGCTGAAGAGGTGAGACTTCAGTGATGTTTTGAATGTGGTGAGTGAGGAGGAGTCTCTGACGGTTTGGGGTAGTGAGTTCCATAGGGTGGGAGCAGCGATGGAGAAAGCCCTGTCCCCCCAGGATGACTTGCTTTCAGCTCTCTGTGCTCTCAGGTGACTGATGAGGCCAGTGTGGGGAGTGCTGAACAGAAACCACCCAGTCCCAGAGGGAACACATGGGTCTGCACCTTGTGCATCGTTCTCTGGCAGAATCACAGCTGGCAAGAGATATTGGGTTTGGTGAGGTGGGCCCAGGGCAGGTGGGACAGGTTGTGGTTGCTGCCCCATGTGTGAGCGAGGCCAGTTGCTCCTTGTAGGTCAGCAGAGAAGTGATGCAAAGACTTACTGCTTCCGAACTGCTGCAGCTAATTAGAAAGTTGATACATTTCAAGCAACACTCAAACACAGATGTTACCTGGTCAACCAGGAATTGGTACTGAATGTATCCAGTGAAGCAAGGTGATGCAATGGGTAGAGCTGCTGCCAGAGACTGACCTCGAGTGCTGTTTGTGTGGAGTTTGCACGTTCTCCCAGTGACTGCATGGGTTTCCTCCGGGTGCTCTGGTTTCCTCCCACATCCCAAAAACGTGCAGGTTTGTAGACAAACTGGCTTCTGTAACTTGCCCCTGATGTGTAGGCAGTGGATGTGAAAGGGGGATAACAGAGAACTAGTGTGAAGGGGTGATCGATGCTCGTTGTAGACTCAGTGGGACAAAGGGTTAGTTTCCACGTGTATCTCTAAACTAATCTAAACTAAACTAAACTAAACTAAAGCTGACATCTATAGGTCAAAAGGCAACATCTGTTTCCTCTCAACATCAACATTCAATCTTTTCCATTCTGAATTTTATGAGTGTTATTATGGCCACTGGCCTCTTAAATGGGAAAGATAATTTGAAATTACAGAGTTTATGCAAGTTGTAAATATTCAATATATTCAATATATTTTCAGGCAGGATAAGAATGTTTAAAGGTTCATGTTCAAGAATGTTTAAAGGTTCATAAATAGGTTTTTGTGGAAACCCACAAGGTAAGGATCATAATTGACCTTGTGAGGTGAGGATCATAATTGACCTAGTGAGCTGAGGATCATAATTGACCTTGTGAGGTGAGGATCATAATTGACCTTGTCTGTGCCCTTCCAGCCTGACAACTTTTCAATTGTCTGTCGTCTGACATTGCCTGCAGTCTGTTCGCCTCAAATGCAATTACCCTTCCCTCCCACCTCCCCTTCCCCTCACACCACCCCCCTCATATTCACGCTCCCCCTCCCATCCTCACCCATCCCCTCCCACCCCCACCCTCGTCCTGACTCCCTCCCCCACCCTCCTGCCCTCTAGTCCTACCAGATTAATTGGCACATAAGTATAGCTCAAGAACAACGCTTAAAATAGAAGGAACATCAATGATTAATTTTAAAACAGAATGAGAAATAGTGCATTAATGTTTGGAAAAGGCAGCAAATATTAATTCTCTTTCATAGATCAGGGTGTCGACGTAGACAATAACCTAAAGGAGAAACGTGAAGGAACAATTCCTTTTTTTATCCGTTTCCATGGGAACACCCAACATGACGTCAAGGTCTAACGGTGATTCATCTTCAAGAATTTGGTTGTGAATATGAAGCAGTCTTCCTGCATCGATTCACAATACTGGGTTCTATGGTCCATGCATTTCTCTTGTAGAATGGTCACTGACTTGTATTCAACCCAATCATCTCAAGGACCCATCAATATTCTCACCTCTCGGTTTTTTTCCAAGGGAAACAAACAGAAAGGGAAAGTAAATATCCAGCAGCGACACTATATCTGTGTCATGTACACTGGGATTGCATCAATGGGGCTGGGCTCTCTTTTAAAAAAAACATGTTGCCATTCTTTGGAGAAATAATCTAAATTGTTTCTGCACCTAATAGAAAAAATAGAGCATAGAACAATACAGCACAGGAACAGGCCCTTCGGCCCACAATGTCTATGCTGAACATATCACCAGTTTAAATGACATCCAATCCCCACTGTCCTCTGTCTTCTAAGAGTCTTAATCCAAACAACCAAGTCTCTAAGGATCCCGTGTACCTTAATCTTCTGGACCAGCCTACCATGTGGGACTTTGTAAAATGCCATCATAAAATTCATGTAGACCACTTCAACTGCCCAACCCTCATTGATCACCTTTGTCACTTCCTCAAACAACTCAAGACATGACGTGTCCCACACAAAGCAATGCTGACTTTCCCTGATTAGCAACTTTTCTTCCAAATGCGGGTAAATTCCAAGCCGAAGAATCCTCTCTGGCAGTTTCCCTACCCCTGACGTCAGGCCCATAATTTCTGGATTTATCTCTACATCCCTTTTTAAACAACAAACAACATTGACTTCTCTCCAGTCCTCCGGGACCTTGCCTATGGCTGGAGAAGATAGAAAGATCTTTGCCAAGGCACCTGCAATCTCCTCTCTCATTAACCTGAGATAAATCCCATCAGGTCCTGGGGGTTTATCCATCTTAATGCATTTTAAGAGTCCCAACACCACCCCTTTCTTGATCTCAAACTACTCTTGCATATTAGTAGGTCCTGCACACAGATGTCATGGTAGTCCATGTGCTTCTCATTGGTGAAAGCATGAGGGCTTGGTGTCAATGAATGCTGGTGGAGGGGCTGTAGAGAGAGGTGATAGGAAGGAAATGTAGTTACATTTCATACTAGTACGGTTGCACCACTAACATCTCCAGTTTGTAGTGTTTGTAATACACAATACAGAAAGTGTAATGGTCACTTTCTGACCAGCACATTGTATCACCCACACTGGCCTACTTTCACCTCTGAACAATGATAAACTTGCCAGATCTGAGAAAGAATTGAATAGAGCAACAGGGTGAGAATTCAGGGATAATCAACAGATTTATTAGGTCATTTGAGAAGCACAGGAAGACTGACAGTAAACATCATCACTTTAACTCCCCTTCCCATTCTCATGCTGACCTTTCTGTCCTGGGCCTTTTCCACTGCCAGAGTGAGGTCACACGCAAATTGGAGGAACAGCATCTCATATTCTGCTTGGGTCCCTTACAACCCAATGGTATGAACGCTAAATGCTCCAACTTTAGGTCATTATAAAATCCTCTCCCTCTCCCTTCTTGCCCCTGGCAAAGTTTTTAAGTGTAAGTATTTTTGTTTAGCTGGTTCATATCCCCAGTACATTGAGGTTTTAGACAAGAGGTCTCCTTGATTGATGGCTAGTTCTGGGTTAGGATGTTTCATTTAAAATCATTCAATCTGTGATTTCTTTTTCAAGTGAGAGGCTTCTATTATTAGTTGTTATTTTATTCATGTTGCTAAAAGCTGAGACATTTCTCGAGATTATCACCCACACTGCAACACACATTTTATTAAAAGTTTGATCATTTAAACAGTGTAGCTGCCATGCGCTGCAATATTTAAATGCAAATATTTCATGTAAACAACTTGTCTATGATTGCAACAAAGGTAATGCTTTAGTTTTGGTGACCATGAAGGTTTAATTTATGATGTCATGATGCAGAATTTCACCCGTATATTTTCTTACAACATAAAGGTGGCATCACAGGTAGAAGGTGCTGTAGAAGGCTTTTGGTATGCTGGCCTTCATCAGTCAGAGAATTCAGTTTAGAAGTTGGGATGTTATGTTGCACCAGAAATTGCTAAGGCCACACTTGGAGTATTGTGCCATACCCTGCCATAGAAAAAATGCTATAACGCTAGTAAAAGTGTAAAGAAGATTTACGAGGATGTTGCCAGGACTCGAAGGACTGAGCTATATATAGGGACAGTTTGGGCAGGCTGGGACTTTGTTTCCTGGAGCACAGGAGGCTGAGGAGTGATCTTATAAAGGTGTATAAAAACATGAGGGAAATAGATAGGGTGAATGCACAATTCACAGGGCATAGGTTTAAGGTGAGAGGGGATAGATTTAATATGAAGGATAGACACAAACTGCTGGCATACTTCAGCAGGTCAGGCAGCATCTCAGGAGAAAAAGAATGGGTGGTGTTTTGGGTTGGGACCCTTCTTTAGACCTGAAACGTCACCCATCATTTTTCTCCAGAGTTCCTGCCTGACCCGTTGAGTTATTTATTTCATATTTCAGATGCAGCGCGGAAACAGGCCCTTCGGCCCACCAAGTCCGCACCGCCCAGCGATCCCCGTACATTAACACTATCCTACACCCACTAGGGACAATTTTTACATTTACCAGTCAATTAACCTACATACCTGTACGTCTTTGGAGTGTGGGAGGAAACCCACGCAGGTCACGGGGAGAACGTACAAACTCCGTACAGTACAGCACCCGTAGTCGGGATCGAACCTGAGTCTCCAGCGCTGCATTCGCTGTAAGGCAGCAACTCTACCGTTGCGCCACCGTGCCGCCACTTTGTGTCTCTCTTTGGTATAAACCAGCATCTGCAGTTCTTTGTTTCTAGATTTAATAGGAGCAGGTTTTTCACACAGAGGGTGGTGGGTGTGTGTGTTCAGTGGGTACAGTGGGTATAGAGTGGGTATAGAGGGTACAGTAGGTACAGTGGGTACAGTGGGTACAGTGGGTACAGTGGGTACAGTGGGTACAGTGTGTACACAGTAGGTACAGTGGGTACACAGTGGGTACAGTGGGTACAGTGTGTACACAGTGGGTACAGTGGGTACAGTGGGTACAGTGTGTACACAGTGGGTACAGTGGGTACAGTGTGTACAGTGAGTACAGTGGGTACAGTGAGTACACAGTGGGTTCAGTGTGTATAGTGAGTACAGTGGGTACAGTGTGTACACAGTGGGTACAGTGGGTACAGTGTGTACACAGTGGGTACAATGTGTACACAGTGGGTACAGTGTGTACAGTGAGTAAACAGTGGGTACAGTCGGTACAGTGTGTACACAGTGGGTACAGTGGGTACAGTGAGTACACAGTGTGTACAGTGTGTACAGTGAGCACAGTGGGTACAGTGTGTACAGAGGGTACAGTGAGTACACAGTGGGTACAGTGGGTACAGTGTGTACAGTGAGTACAGTGGATACAGTGAGTACACAGTGGGTTCAGTGTGTACAGTGAGTACAGTGGGTACAGTGGGTACAGTGAGTACACAGTGGGTACAGTGTGTACATAGTGGGTACAGTGGGTACCGTGTGTACACAGTGGGTACAGTGGGAACAGTGGGTACAGAGGGTAGAGTGAGTACAATGTGTACAGTGGGTACACAGTGGGTACAGTGTGTACAGTGAGTACACAGTGGGTACAGTGTGTACACAGTGGGTACAGTGGGTACAGTGGGTACAGTGAGTACAGTGTGTACACAGTGGGTACAGTGGGTACAGTGGGTTCAGTGAGTACAGTGGGTACAGTGGGCACAGGGTGTACAGTGGGTACAGTGTGTACAGTGTGTACACAGTGGGTACAGTGTGTACACAGTGGGTACAGTGGGTACAGTGGGTACACAGTGGGTACAGTGGGTACAGTGTGTACAGTGAGTACAGTGGGTACAGTGAGTACACAGTGGGTTCAGTGTGTACAGTGAGTACAGTGGATACAGTGTGTACACAGTGGGTACAGTGGGTACAGTGGGTACAGTGTGTACACAGTGGGTACAGTGGGTACAGTTGGTACAGTGGGTACAGTGGGTACAGTGTGTACACAGTGGGTACAGTGGGTACAGTGTGTACAGTGAGTACAGTGGGTACAGTGAGTACACAGTGGGTTCAGTGTGTACAGTGAGTACAGTGGGTACAGTGTGTACACAGTGGGTACAGTGTGTACACAGTGGGTACAGTGTGTACAGTGAGTACACAGTGGGTACAGTCGGTACAGTGTGTACACAGTGGGTACAGTGGGTACAGTGGGTACAGTGAGTACACAGTGGGTACAGTGTGTACAGTGAGTACAGTGGGTCCAGTGAGTACACAGTGGGTACAGTGTGTACAGTGGGTACAGTGTGTACACAGTGGGTACAGTGGGTACAGTGGGTACAGTGAGTACAGTGGGTACAGTGTGTACAGTGAGTACAGTGGGTACAGTGAGTACACAGTGGGTACAGTGTGTACAGTGGGTACAGTGTGTACAGTGAGTACACAGTGGGTACAGTGGGTACAGTGTGTACAGTGGGTACACAGTGGGTACAGTGAGTACAGTGGGTACAGTGTGGTTAGAAAGTTGAATGCACAGGACACGTACATGTTAGTGATGCCCTTGCCTCAGTGTTGATTAGCATTAGGAGAGTGTGTATATTCACATGTTCCAATAACAGAATTTTCCGAGCTGAACTCCCTTGGCAATACACAGGAAGTAAAAGGACAGGTAAACCAGGGTTAGTAACCGGACAGAATTGGATCAAAGCAGTTCTGCAGCTGATTAAACTCTCCCCTCCAGGCTGCTCCCTGGGGACAAATAGAGATGAGGCTGACTTCAGTCAGTCAGTGCTTATTTAGTGATGTATTTAGTGATAATGCAACCTACTGGTACCTCCAAACAGCTGAAAACTAGAATCTCACATTTTTTTATTTTTAAATAGTTTTATATTAAATTAGAAGATGATTAGTCACAAAATCAAAACAAAAATATGTTGATAAATGTAGCAAGAAGCAAACTGCTGAAGAAGGATTTGTTGAGATCCTGAAGTAAAGTTACCCCTCAGGGTCGTATTAAATCATTCCCATGTAACGTTTAACCTATGTCCCCTGGTTCTTGATGCCCCAACCCTGGGTAAAAGGCTCTGTGCATTCCCCTCCTGATTTTATACACCTCTATTAGATCAAAACTCCTGGTGTAAGCATTAGTATTCCACATAGAGAAAGTCTTTTCAGCCTCCCACATCCCAGAGAATTATTACCCAGAATGTGAGGCCATGATTATATCCATTTACAAATTAAGCTTACAGCCCGGCAGTATAAATATTGGAGACAGACACAAAATGCTGGAGTAACTCAGTGGGACAGAAACATCTCTGGAGAGAAGGAATGGGTAATGTTTCGGGTCGAGACCCTTCTTCAGACTAGTCAAGGGAAAGGGAAACGAGAGATATAGACAGTAATGTTCATGGATATGAATGAAATATATGCAAAAAAGTAACGATGATAAAGGAAACAGGCCATTGTTAGCTGTTTGCTAGGTGAGAACATGAAACTGGTATGACTTGGGTGGGGGAGGGTGGTCCTCCATTGTCAGAGTGAGGCTAATCACAAATGGAAGAAACAATATCTCATATTTCACAGGCAGCTTACAACCCAGTTGTATGGATATTGATTTCTCCAACTTCAAGTAACCCCTGTACTCCTCCTCTCTCCATCCCTCCTCCACCCAAGTCACACCAGATTCCCATTTGTTCTATATCTCTCTCCATCACTGTCTATATCTATTGTTTCCCTTTCCCCTGACTAGTCTGAAGAAGGGTCTCGACCCAAAACATCACCCATTTCCTCTCCAGAGATGCTGCCTGACCCGCTGAGTTACTCCAGCATTTTGTGTCTATTTTCAGTATAAATCAGCATATGCAGTTCCTTCCTACACAATATGAATATTGATTTTTCTAACTTCAAGTAGCCCTTGCATTCCCTCGCTCAACATTTCTCCCCCACCCTAGTTGTCCTGCTATTTTCACTGTTCGTTTCCTTTCATTATCACCTCTTCCACAGCCAACAATGGACCATTATGGGCTCCATGGCAATCAGTGCCGGCTCTGATTTGTTCTATTCATACCTCCAGTTGCCCTCTCCCCT
>NW_027603012.1:0-23140 GCF_053455715.1 Rhinoraja longicauda
TCACCTCCCTCCCTCCCTCTCTCCCTCCCTCCCCACCCCCCCACCCCTCCCCCACTCACCCAGCCCACACTCCTCCATCTCCCTCCCTCCCTCCCTCTCTCTCTCTCTCCCCCTCCCTCCCTCTCTCCCTCTGTCTACAAACGCGGACCGGAGAGAGAGAAGGGGGCGGGTTCCTTGTCCTCCCTCTGACCGACGTCCACCGCGTCCAATCGTCGCCGCCCGCCCGCCCTAACCGACGGCCGCCCGGACCAATCCCTGCCGCCCGCTCCCCAGTCCAAGCCCGGCCCCTCCGCTTCCCCTCCCGCCCACCTGCCAATCTCCGGTCCTGGGGCGGGACGTCCGGCGCCTTGATGGACGCGCGCCGCGGCCAATGGGTGCTAAGGGATCGCACCCTTTGTCTCGCTTTGCAAAGATTATTGTAAATGCAACGATTTTACTGCATTTAACAGCCCAGGGTGGTTGCAATATTGCTTTAATGCAACGCCAGCGCTGCATTTAACATTGCAGTGGCCTGCAAAGTTATTTTAATGCGTTGCATCAGTTGCATTTAACATTTGAGTGGTTTTGCATGATTATTGCAATTAATTTTATTGCATTAAACATCCTAATACGATGCATTAGTCGCATTTAACATTTGAGAGGTTTTGCAGGATTATTATTGCATTTCACATCGCAGGGTGTTGCAATATTTCTTTAATGCAAGGCGATCACTGCATTTAACATTGCAGCAGCCTGAAAAGTCATCCTAATGCGATGCATTTGTTGCATTTAACATTTGAGAGGTTTTGCAAAATTATTGCAATTAATTTTATTGCATTTAACATCCCAGGGGTTGCAATATTGCTTTAATGCAACGCCAGCGCTGCATTTAACAATGCAGCAGCCTGCAAAGTTATCCTAATACTACGATACATTAGTCGCATTTAACATTTGAGAGGTTTGCAGGATTATATTGCATTTTACATCGCAGGGTGTTGCAATATTTCTTTAATGCAAGGCGATCACTGCATTTAACATTGCAGCAGCCTGAAAAGTCATCCTAATGCGATGCATTTGTTGCATTTAACATTTGAGAGGTTTTGCAAAATTATTGCAATTAATTTTATTGCATTTAACATCCAGGGGTTGCAATATTGCTTCAATGCAACGCCAGCGCTGCATTTAACAATGCAGCAGCCTGCAAAGTTATCCTAATATGATACATTAGTCGCATTTAACATTTGAGAGGTTTTGCAGGATTATTATTGCATTTCACATCGCAGGGTGTTGCAATATTTCTTTAATGCAAGGCGATCACTGCATTTAACTTTGCAGCAGTCTGCAATGTTATCATAATACGATGCATTAGTATTAAACACAGACCCAAACACAAACCCAAACACAAATCCAAACACAAACCCAAACACAAACCCAAACACAAACCCACACACAGACACAAACCCAAACACAGACCCAAACACAGACCCAAACACAGACTCAAACACAGACCCAAACACAGACCCAAACACAAACCCAAACACAAACCCACACACAGACCCAAACACCCACCCACACACAGACACACACACACAGACACACACAGACACACACAGACCCACACACATCAGACACACTTCCCGGAAGCACTTCCAAATGCCGGATAGTCTCCTCCCTGCCCTGGAGGTTCCGCTACGTGCCGGGGGTAGTAAATACAATAATAATACTATAGTAATAATAATTAATATTATTAATAATAATAAGAATTAATCAAAGATTGATTGATCGATCGGTGGGTGGGTGGATGGATGTCAGGAGGAACCGTAAAACAATAAAGATTTTAATGCGTTGCATCAGTTGCATTTAACATTTGAGTGGTTTTGCATGATTATTGCAATTAATTTTATTGCATTAAACATCCCAGGAGGCTGCAATATTTCTTTAATGCAAGGCCATCACTGCATTTAACTTTGCAGCAGTCTGCAATGTTATCATAATACGATGCATTAGTTGCATTTAACATTTGAGAGATTTTGCATGATTATTACAATGATTTTAATGCGTTTAATACCCAGAACAGCTGCAATTTTGCTTTAATGCAAGGCCTGCGCTGTATTTAACATTGCAGGAGCCTGCAAAGTTGTTCTAATGTGTTGCATTAATTGCATTTAACATTTGAGAGGTTTTGCAAAATTATTGCAATTAATTTTATTGCATTTAACATCCCAGGGTTGCAATATTGCTTTAATGCAACGCCAGCGCTGCATTTAACAATGCAGCAGCCTGCAAAGTTATCCTAATATGATGCATTAGTCGCATTTAACATTTGAGAGGTTTTGCAGGATTATTATTGCATTTCACATCGCAGGGTGTTGCAATATTTCTTTAATGCAAGGCGATCACTGCACTTAACATTGCAGCAGCCTGAAAAGTCATCCTAATGCGATGCATTTGTTGCATTTAACATTTGAGAGGTTTTGCAAAATTATTGCAATTAATTTTATTGCATTTAACATCCCAGGGTTGCAATATTGCTTTAATGCAACGCCAGCGCTGCATTTAACAATGCAGCAGCCTGCAAAGTTATCCTAATACGATGCATTAGTCGCATTTAACATTTGAGAGGTTTTGCAGGATTATTATTGCATTTCACATCGCAGGGTGTTGCAATATTTCTTTAATGCAAGGCAATCACTGCATTTAACATTGCAGCAGCCTGAAAAGTCATCCTAATGCGATGCATTTGTTGCATTTAACATTTGAGAGGTTTTGCAAAATTATTGCAATTAATTTTATTGCATTTAACATCCCAGGGGGTTGCAATATTGCTTTAATGCAACGCCAGCGCTGCATTTAACAATGCAGCAGCCTGCAAAGTTATCCTAATATGATGCATTAGTCGCATTTAACATTTGAGAGGTTTTGCAGGATTATTATTGCATTTCACATCGCAGGGTGTTGCAATATTTCTTTAATGCAAGGCGATCACTGCATTTAACATTGCAGCAGCCTGAAAAGTCATCCTAATGCGATGCATTTGTTGCATTTAACATTTGAGAGGTTTTGCAAAATTATTGCAATTAATTTAAAGCATATAACATCCATTGGGGGTAGCTAGGTGACTTTAATGCAAGGCCATCACTGCATTTAACATTGCAGCAGCCTGCAAAGTTATCCTAATGCGATGCATCAATTGCATTTAACATTTGAGCGGTTTTGCATGATTATTGCAACAGACCCAAACACAAACCCAAACCCAAACACAAACTCAAACACAAACCCAAACACAGACCCAAACACAGACCCAAACACAGACTCAAACACAGACTCAAACACAGACCCAAACACAGACCCAAACACAAAAACCCAAACACAGACCCAAACACAAACCCAAACACAAACCCAAACACAGACTCAAACACAGACCCAAACACAGACCCAAACACAAACCCAAACACAAACCCATACACAGACCCAAACACAAACCCAAACACAAACCCAAACACAAACCCAAACACAAACCCAAACACAAACCCACACACAGACCCAAACCCAAACACAAACCCAAACACAAACCCAAACACAAACCCAAACAGACCCAAACACAGACACAAACACAGACTCAAACACAGACCCAAACACACACCCACACACAGACACACACTCACAGACACACACACAGACACACACAGACCCACACACATCAGACACACTTCCCGGAAGCACTTCCAAATGCCGGATAGTCTCCTCCCTGCCCTGGAGGTTCCGCTACGTGCCGGGGGTAGTAAATACAATAATAATACTATAGTAATAATAATTAATATTATTAATAATAATAAGAATTAATCAAAGATTGATTGATCGATGGGTGGGTGGGTGGATGGATGTCAGGAGGAACCGTACACCAATAAAGATTTTAATGCATTGCATCAGTTGCATTTAACATTTGAGTGGTTTTGCATGATTATTGCAATTAATTTTATTGCATTAAACATCCCAGGAGGCTGCAATATTTCTTTAATGCAAGGCCATCACTGCATTTAACTTTGCAGCAGTCTGCAATGTTATCATAATACGATGCATTTGTTGCATTGAACATTTGAGAGATTTTGCATGATTATTACAATGATTTTAATGCGTTTAATACCCCAGAACAGCTGCAATTTTGCTTTAATGCAAGGCCTGCGCTGCATTTAACATTGCAGGAGCCGGCAAAGTTGTTCTAATGCGTTGCATTAATTGCATTTAACATTTGAGAGGTTTTGCAAAATTATTGCAATTAATTTTATTGCATTTAACATCCCAGGGGGTTGCAATATTGCTTTAATGCAACGCCAGCGCTGCATTTAACAATGCAGCAGCCTGCAAAGTTATCCTAATATGATGCATTAGTCGCATTTAACATTTGAGAGGTTTTGCAGGATTATTATTGCATTTCACATCGCAGGGTGTTGCAATATTTCTTTAATGCAAGGCGATCACTGCACTTAACATTGCAGCAGCCTGAAAAGTCATCCTAATGCGATGCATTTGTTGCATTTAACATTTGAGAGGTTTTGCAAAATTATTGCAATTAATTTTATTGCATTTAACATCCCAGGGTTGCAATATTGCTTTAATGCAACGCCAGCGCTGCATTTAACAATGCAGCAGCCTGCAAAGTTATACTAATACGATGCATTAGTCGCATTTAACATTTGAGTGGTTTTGCAGGATTATTATTGCATTTCACATCGCAGGGTGTTGCAATATTTCTTTAATGCAAGGCAATCACTGCATTTAACATTGCAGCAGCCTGAAAAGTCATCCTAATACGATGCATTTGTTGCATCTAACATTTGAGAGGTTTTGCAAAATTATTGCAATTAATTTTATTGCATTTAACATCCCAGGGGGTTGCAATATTGCTTTAATGCAACGCCAGCGCTGCATTTAACAATGCAGCAGCCTGCAAAGTTATCCTAATACGATGCATTAGTCGCATTTAACATTTGAGAGGTTTTGCAGGATTATTATTGCATTTCACATCGCAGGGTGTTGCAATATTTCTTTAATGCAAGGCGATCACTGCATTTAACATTGCAGCAGCCTGAAAAGTCATCCTAATGCGATGCATTTGTTGCATTTAACATTTGAGAGGTTTTGCAAAATTATTGCAATTAATTTAAAGCATATAACATCCATTGGGGTAGCTAGGTGACTTTAATGCAAGGCCATCACTGCATTTAACATTGCAGCAGCCTGCAAAGTTATCCTAATGCGATGCATCAATTGCATTTAACATTTGAGCGGTTTTGCATGATTATTGCAACAGACCCAAACACAGACCCAAACACAGACCCAAACACAAACCCAAACACAAACCCAAACACAAACCCAAACACAAACCCACACACAGACCCAAACCCAAACACAAACCCAAACACAGACCCAAACACAGACCCAAACACAAACCCAAACACAGACCCAAACACAAACCCAAACACAAACCCAAACACAAACCCAAACACAAACCCACTCACAGACCCAAACCCAAACACAAACCCAAGCACAAACCTAAACACAAACCCAAACACAGACCCAAACACAGACCCAAACACAGACTCAAACACAGACCCAAACACACACCCACACACAGACACACACACAGACACACACACAGACACACACAGACCCACACACATCAGACACACTTCCCGGAAGCACTTCCAAATGCCGGATAGTCTCCTCCCTGCCCTGGAGGTTCCGCTACGTGCCGGGGGTAGTAAATACAATAATAATACTATAGTAATAATAATTAATATTATTAATAATAATAAGAATTAATCAAAGATTGATCGATCGATGGGTGGGTGGATGGATGTCAGGAGGAACCGTACACCAATAAAGATTTTAATGCATTGCATCAGTTGCATTTAACATTTGAGTGGTTTTGCATGATTATTGCAATTAATTTTATTGCATTAAACATCCCAGGAGGCTGCAATATTTCTTTACTGCAAGGCCATCACTGCATTTAACTTTGCAGCAGTCTGCAATGTTATCATAAAACAATGCATTAGTTGCATTGAACATTTGAGAGATTTTGCATGATTATTACAATGATTTTAATGCATTTAATACACCAGAACAGCTGCAATTTTGCTTTAATGCAAGGCCTGCGCTGCATTTAACATTGCAGGAGCCTGCAAAGTTGTTCTAATGTGTTGCATTAATTGCATTTAATATTTGAGAGGTTTTGCAAAATTATTGCAATTAATTTTATTGCATTTAACATCCCAAGGGTTGCAATATTGCTTTAATGCAACTCCAGCGCTGCATTTAACAATGCAGCAGCCTGCAAAGTTATCCTAATACGATGCATTAGTCGCATTTAACATTTGAGAGGTTTTGCAGGATTATTATTGCATTTCACATCGCAACACATTAGAACAACTTTGCAAGCTCCTGCAATGTTAAATGCAGCGCAGGCCTTGCATTAAAGCAAAATTGCAGCTGTTCTGGGGTATTAAACGCATTAAAATCATTGTAATAATCATGCAAAATCTCTCAAATGTTCAATGCAACTAATGCATTGTTTTATGATAACATTGCAGACTGCTGCAATGTTAAATGCAGTGATGGCCTTGCAGTAAAGAAATATTGCAGCCTCCTGGGATGTTTAATGCAATAAAATTAATTGCAATAATCATGCAAAACCACTCAAATGTTAAATGCAACTGATGCAATGCATTAAAATCTTTATTGGTGTACGGTTCCTCCTGACATCCATCCACCCACCCATCGATCGATCAATCTTTGATTAATTCTTATTATTATTAATAATATTAATTATTATTACTATAGTATTATTATTGTATTTACTACCCCCGGCACGTAGCGGAACCTCCAGGGCAGGGAGGAGACTATCCGGCATTTGGAAGTGCTTCCGGGAAGTGTGTCTGATGTGTGTGTGTCTGTGTGTGTCTGTCTGTGTGTCTGTGTGTGTGTCTGTGTGTGGGTGTGTGTTTGGGTCTGTGTTTGAGTCTGTGTTTGGGTCTGTGTTTGGGTCTGTGTTTGGGTTTGTGTTTAGGTTTGTGCTTGGGTTTGTGTTTGGGTTTGGGTCTGTAATTGGGTTTGTGTTTGGGTTTGTGTTTGGGTTTGTGTTTGGGTTTGTGTTTGGGTCTGTGTTTGGGTTTGTGTTTGGGTCTGTGTTTGGGTCTGTGTTTGGGTTTGTGTTTGGGTTTGGGTCTGTGTGTGGGTTTGTGTTTGGGTTTGTGTTTGGGTTTGTGTTTGGGTTTGTGTTTGGGTCTGTGTTTGGGTCTGTGTTTGGGTCTGTTGCAATAATCATGCAAAACCGCTCAAATGTTAAATGCAATTGATGCATCGCATTAGTATAACTTTGCAGGCTGCTGCAATGTTAAATGCAGTGATGGCCTTGCATTAAAGTCACCTAGCTACCCCCAATGGATGTTATATGCTTTAAATTAATTGCAATAATTTTGCAAAACCTCTCAAATGTTAAATGCAACAAATGCATCGCATTAGGATGACTTTTCAGGCTGCTGCAATGTTAAATGCAGTGATCGCCTTGCATTAAAGAAATATTGCAACACCCTGCGATGTGAAATGCAATAATAATCCTGCAAAACCTCTCAAATGTTAAATGCGACTAATGCATCGTATTAGGTTAATTTTGCAGGCTGCTGCATTGTTAAATGCAGCGCTGGCGTTGCATTAAAGCAATATTGCAACCCCCTGGGATGTTAAATGCAATAAAATTAATTGCAATAATTTTGCAAAACCTCTCAAATGTTAAATGCAATTAATGCAACGCATTAGAACAACTTTGCAGGCTCCTGCAATGTTAAATGCAGCGCAGGCCTTGCATTAAAGCAAAATTGCAGCTGTTCTGGGGTATTAAACGCATTAAAATCATTGTAATAATCATGCAAAATCTCTCAAATGTTCAATGCAACTAATGCATCGTATTATGATAACATTGCAGACTGCTGCAAAGTTAAATGCAGTGATGGCCTTGCATTAAAGAAATATTGCGGCCTCCTGGGATGTTTAATGCAATAAAATTAATTGCAATAATCATGCAAAACCACTCAAGTGTTAAATGCAACTGATGCAACGCATTAAAATCTTTATTGGTGTACGGTTCCTCCTGACATCCATCCACCCACCCACCGATCGATCAATCAATCTTTGATTAATTCTTATTATTATGAATAATATTAATTATTATTACTATAGTATTATTATTGTATCTACTACCCCCGGCACGTAGCGGAACCTCCAGGGCAGGGAGGAGACTATCCGGCATTTGGAAGTGCTTCCGGGAAGTGTGTCTGATGTGTGTGGGTCTGTGTGTGTCTGTGTGTGTGTCTGTGTGTGTGTGTCTGTGTGTGGGTGTGTGTTTGGGTCTGTGTTTGAGTCTGTGTTTGGGTCTGTGTTTGGGTCTGTGTTTGGGTTTGTGTTTGGGTATGTGTTTGGGTTTGGGTCTGTGTGTGGGTTTGTGTTTGGGTTTGTGTTTGGGTTTGTGTTTGGGTTTGTGTTTGGGTTTGTGTTTGGGTCTGTGTTTGGGTTTGTGTTTGGGTTTGTGTTTGGGTCTGTGTTTGGGTTTGTGTTTGGGTCTGTGTTTGGGTCTGTGTTTGAGTCTGTGTTTGGGTCTGTGTTTGGGTCTGTGTTTGGGTTTGTGTTTGAGTTTGTGTTTGGGTTTGGGTTTGTGTTTGGGTCTGTTGCAATAATCATGCAAAACCGCTCAAATGTTAAATGCAATTGATGCATCGCATTAGGATAACTTTGCAGGCTGCTGCAATGTTAAATGCAGTGATGACCTTGCATTAAAGTCACCTAGCTACCCCCAATGGATGTTATATGCTTTAAATTAATTGCAATAACTTTGCAAAACCTCTCAAATGTTAAATGCGACTAATGCATCGTATTAGGATAACTAACATTTGAGAGGTTTTGCAAAATTATTGCAATTAATTTTATTGCATTTAACATCCCAGGGGGTTGCAATATTGCTTTAATGCAACGCCAGCGCTGCATTTAACAATGCAGCAGCCTGCAAAGTTATCCTAATACGATGCATTAGTCGCATTTAACATTTGAGAGGTTTTGCAGGATTATTATTGCATTTCACATCGCAGGGTGTTGCAATATTTCTTTAATGCAAGGCAATCACTACATTTAACATTGCAGCAGCCTGAAAAGTCATCCTAATGCGATGCATTTGTTGCATTTAACATTTGAGAGGTTTTGCAAAATTATTGCAATTAATTTTATTGCATTTAACATCCCAGGGGGTTGCAATATTGCTTTAATGCAACGCCAGCGCTGCATTTAACAATGCAGCAGCCTGCAAAGTTATCCTAATATGATGCATTAGTCGCATTTAACATTTGAGAGGTTTTGCAGGATTATTATTGCATTTCACATCGCAGGTTGTTGCAATATTTCTTTAATGCAAGGCGATCACTGCATTTAACATTGCAGCAGCCTGAAAAGTCATCCTAATGCGATGCATTTGTTGCATTTAACATTTGAGAGGTTTTGCAAAATTATTGCAATTAATTTAAAGCATATAACATCCATTGGGGGTAGCTAGGTGACTTTAATGCAAGGCCATCACTGCATTTAACATTGCAGCAGCCTGCAAAGTTATCATAATACGATGCATTAGTTGCATTGAACATTTGAGAGATTTTGCATGATTATTACAATGATTTTAATGCATTTAATACCCCAGAACAGCTGCAATTTTGCTTTAATGCAAGGCCTGCGCTGCATTTAACATTGCAGGAGCCTGCAAAGTTGTTCTAATGTGTTGCATTAATTGCATTTAACATTTGAGAGGTTTTGCAAAATTATTGCAATTAATTTTATTGCATTTAACATCCCAGGGGGTTGCAATATTGCTTTAATGCAACTCCAGCGCTGCATTTAACAATGCAGCAGCCTGCAAAGTTATCCTAATACGATGCATTAGTCGCATTTAACATTTGAGAGGTTTTGCAGGATTATTATTGCATTTCACATCGCAGGGTGTTGCAATATTTCTTTAATGCAAGGCGATCACTGCATTTAACATTGCAGCAGCCTGAAAAGTCATCCTAATGCGATGCATTTGTTGCATTTAACATTTGAGAGGTTTTGCAAAATTATTGCAATTAATTTTATTGCATTTAACATCCCAGGGGGTTGCAATATTGCTTTAATGCAACGCAAGCGCTGCATTTAACGATGCAGCAGCCTGCAAAGTTATCCTAATACGATGCATTAGTCGCATTTAACATTTGAGAGGTTTTGCAAAGTTATTGCAATTAATTTAAAGCATATAACATCCATTGGGGGTAGCTAGGTGACTTTAATGCAAGGTCATCACTGCATTTAACATTGCAGCAGCCTGCAAAGTTATCCTAATGCGATGCATCAATTGCATTTAACATTTGAGCGGTTTTGCATGATTATTGCAACAGACCCAAACACAAACCCAAACCCAAACACAAACTCAAACACAAACCCAAACACAGACCCAAACACAGACCCAAACACAGACTCAAACACAGACCCAAACACAGACCCAAACACAAACCCAAACACAGACCCAAACACAAACCCAAACACAAACCGAAACACAGACCCAAACACAAACCCAAACACAAACCCAAACACAAACCCAAACACAAACCCAAACACAAACCCACACACAGACCCAAACCCAAACACATACCCAAACACAAACCCAAACACAGACCCAAACACAGACCCAAACACAGACTCAAACACAGACCCAAACACACACCCACACACAGACACACACACACAGACACACACACAGACACACACAGACCCACACACATCAGACACACTTCCCGGAAGCACTTCCAAATGCCGGATAGTCTCCTCCCTGCCCTGGAGGTTCCGCTACGTGCCGGGGGTAGTAAATACAATAATAATACTATAGTAATAATAATTAATATTATTCATAATAATAAGAATTAATCAAAGATTGATTGATCGATCGGTGGGTGGGTGGATGGATGTCAGGAGGAACCGTACACCAATAAAGATTTTAATGCGTTGCATCAGTTGCATTTAACACTTGAGTGGTTTTGCATGATTATTGCAATTAATTTTATTGCATTAAACATCCCAGGAGGCCGCAATATTTCTTTAATGCAAGGCCATCACTGCATTTAACTTTGCAGCAGTCTGCAATGTTATCATAATACGATGCATTAGTTGCATTGAACATTTGAGAGATTTTGCATGATTATTACAATGATTTTAATGCGTTTAATACCCCAGAACAGCTGCAATTTTGCTTTAATGCAAGGCCTGCGCTGCATTTAACATTGCAGGAGCCTGCAAAGTTGTTCTAATGCGTTGCATTAATTGCATTTAACATTTGAGAGGTTTTGCAAAATTATTGCAATTAATTTTATTGCATTTAACATCCCAGGGGGTTGCAATATTGCTTTAATGCAACGCCAGCGCTGCATTTAACAATGCAGCAGCCTGCAAAATTATCCTAATACGATGCATTAGTCGCATTTAACATTTGAGAGGTTTTGCAGGATTATTATTGCATTTCACATCGCAGGGTGTTGCAATATTTCTTTAATGCAAGGCGATCACTGCATTTAACATTGCAGCAGCCTGAAAAGTCATCCTAATGCGATGCATTTGTTGCATTTAACATTTGAGAGGTTTTGCAAAATTATTGCAATTAATTTAAAGCATATAACATCCATTGGGGGTAGCTAGGTGACTTTAATGCAAGGCCATCACTGCATTTAACATTGCAGCAGCCTGCAAAGTTATACTAATGCGATGCATCAATTGCATTTAACATTTGAGCGGTTTTGCATGATTATTGCAACAGACCCAAACACAGACCCAAACACAGACCCAAACACAAACCCAAACACAAACCCAAACACAAACCCAAACACAAACCCACACACAGACCCAAACCCAAACACAAACCCAAACACAGACCCAAACACAGACCCAAACACAAACCCAAACACAGACCCAAACACAAACCCAAACACAAACCCAAACACAAACCCAAACACAAACCCACTCACAGACCCAAACCCAAACACAAACCCAAGCACAAACCTAAACACAAACCCAAACACAGACCCAAACACAGACCCAAACACAGACTCAAACACAGACCCAAACACACACCCACACACAGACACACACACAGACACACAGACAGACACACACAGACACACACACATCAGACACACTTCCCGGAAGCACTTCCAAATGCCGGATAGTCTCCTCCCTGCCCTGGAGGTTCCGCTATGTGCCGGGGGTAGTAAATACAATAATAATACTATAGTAATAATAATTAATATTATTAATAATAATAAGAATTAATCAAAGATTGATCGATCGATGGGTGGGTGGATGGATGTCAGGAGGAACCGTACACCAATAAAGATTTTAATGCATTGCATCAGTTGCATTTAACATTTGAGTGGTTTTGCATGATTATTGCAATTAATTTTATTGCATTAAACATCCCAGGAGGCTGCAATATTTCTTTACTGCAAGGCCATCACTGCATTTAACATTGCAGCAGTCTGCAATGTTATCATAAAACAATGCATTAGTTGCATTGAACATTTGAGAGATTTTGCATGATTATTACAATGATTTTAATGCGTTTAATACCCCAGAACAGCTGCAATTTTGCTTTAATGCAAGGCCTGCGCTGCATTTAACATTGCAGGAGCTTGCAAAGTTGTTCTAATGTGTTGCATTAATTGCATTTAACATTTGAGAGGTTTTGCAAAATTATTGCAATTAATTTTATTGCATTTAACATCCCAGGGGTTGCAATATTGCTTTAATGCAACTCCAGCGCTGCATTTAACAATGCAGCAGCCTGCAAAGTTATCCTAATACGATGCATTAGTCGCATTTAACATTTGAGAGGTTTTGCAGGATTATTATTGCATTTCACATCGCAGGGTGTTGCAATATTTCTTTAATGCAAGGCGATCACTGCATTTAACATTGCAGCAGCCTGAAAAGTCATCCTAATGCGATGCATTTGTTGCATTTAACATTTGAGAGGTTTTGCAAAATTATTGCAATTAATTTTATTGCATTTAACATCCCAGGGGGTTGCAATATTGCTTTAATGCAACGCAAGCGCTGCATTTAACAATGCAGCAGCCTGCAAAGTTATCCTAATACGATGCATTAGTCGCATTTAACATTTGAGAGGTTTTGCAAAGTTATTGCAATTAATTTAAAGCATATAACATCCATTGGGGGTAGCTAGGTGACTTTAATGCAAGGTCATCACTGCATTTAACATTGCAGCAGCCTGCAAAGTTATCCTAATGCGATGCATCAATTGCATTTAACATTTGAGCGGTTTTGCATGATTATTGCAACAGACCCAAACACAAACCCAAACCCAAACACAAACTCAAACACAAACCCAAACACAGACCCAAACACAGACCCAAACACAGACTCAAACACAGACCCAAACACAGACCCAAACACAAACCCAAACACAGACCCAAACACAAACCCAAACACAAACCCAAACACAGACCCAAACACAAACCCAAACACAAACCCAAACACAAACCCAAACACAAACCCAAACACAAACCCACACACAGACCCAAACCCAAACACATACCCAAACACAAACCCAAACACAGACCCAAACACAGACCCAAACACAGACTCAAACACAGACCCAAACACACACCCACACACAGACACACACACACACAGACACACACACAGACACACACAGACCCACACACATCAGACACACTTCCCGGAAGCACTTCCAAATGCCGGATAGTCTCCTCCCTGCCCTGGAGGTTCCGCTACGTGCCGGGGTAGTAAATACAATAATAATACTATAGTAATAATAATTAATATTATTCATAATAATAAGAATTAATCAAAGATTGATTGATCGATCGGTGGGTGGGTGGATGGATGTCAGGAGGAACCGTACACCAATAAAGATTTTAATGCGTTGCATCAGTTGCATTTAACACTTGAGTGGTTTTGCATGATTATTGCAATTAATTTTATTGCATTAAACATCCCAGGAGGCCGCAATATTTCTTTAATGCAAGGCCATCACTGCATTTAACTTTGCAGCAGTCTGCAATGTTATCATAATACGATGCATTAGTTGCATTGAACATTTGAGAGATTTTGCATGATTATTACAATGATTTTAATGTGTTTAATACCCCAGAACAGCTGCAATTTTGCTTTAATGCAAGGCCTGCGCTGCATTTAACATTGCAGGAGCCTGCAAAGTTGTTCTAATGCGTTGCATTAATTGCATTTAACATTTGAGAGGTTTTGCAAAATTATTGCAATTAATTTTATTGCATTTAACATCCCAGGGGGTTGCAATATTGCTTTAATGCAACGCCAGCGCTGCATTTAACAATGCAGCAGCCTGCAAAATTATCCTAATACGATGCATTAGTCGCATTTAACATTTGAGAGGTTTTGCAGGATTATTATTGCATTTCACATCGCAGGGTGTTGCAATATTTCTTTAATGCAAGGCGATCACTGCATTTAACATTGCAGCAGCCTGAAAAGTCATCCTAATGCGATGCATTTGTTGCATTTAACATTTGAGAGGTTTTGCAAAATTATTGCAATTAATTTAAAGCATATAACATCCATTGGGGGTAGCTAGGTGACTTTAATGCAAGGCCATCACTGCATTTAACATTGCAGCAGCCTGCAAAGTTATCCTAATGCGATGCATCAATTGCATTTAACATTTGAGCGGTTTTGCATGATTATTGCAACAGACCCAAACACAAACCCAAACCCAAACAAACTCAAACACAAACCCAAACACAGACCCAAACACAGACTCAAACACAGACCCAAACACAGACCCAAACACAAACCCAAACACAAACCCAAACACAGACCCAAACACAAACCCAAACACAAACCCAAACACAAACCCAAACACAAACCCACACACAGACCCAAACACAAACCCAAACCCAAACACAAACACAGACCCAAACCCAAACACAGACCCAAACACAGACCCAAACACAGACTCAAACACAGACCCAAACACACACCCACACACACCCACACACAGACACACACACAGACCCAAACCCAAACACAAACCCAAGCACAAACCTAAACACAAACCCAAACACAGACCCAAACACAGACCCAAACACAGACTCAAACACAGACCCAAACACACACCCACACACAGACACACACACAGACACACACAGACCCACACACATCAGACACACTTCCCGGAAGCACTTCCAAATGCCGGATAGTCTCCTCCCTGCCCTGGAGGTTCCACTACGTGCCGGGGGTAGTAAATACAATAATAATACTATAGTAATAATAATTAATATTATTAATAATAATAAGAATTAATCAAAGATTGATCGATCGATGGGTGGGTGGATGGATGTCAGGAGGAACCGTACACCAATAAAGATTTTAATGCATTGCATCAGTTGCATTTAACATTTGAGTGGTTTTGCATGATTATTGCAATTAATTTTATTGCATTAAACATCCCAGGAGGCTGCAATATTTCTTTAATGCAAGGCCATCACTGCATTTAACTTTGCAGCAGTCTGCAATGTTATCATAAAACAATGCATTAGTTGCATTGAACATTTGAGAGATTTTGCATGATTATTAAAATGATTTTAATGCGTTTAATACCCCAGAACAGCTGCAATTTTGCTTTAATGCAAGGCCTGCGCTGCATTTAACATTGCAGGAGCCTGCAAAGTTGTTCTAATGTGTTGCATTAATTGCATTTAACATTTGAGAGGTTTTGCAAAATTATTGCAATTAATTTTATTGCATTTAACATCCCAGGGGGTTGCAATATTGCTTTATTGCAACTCCAGCGCTGCATTTAACAATGCAGCAGCCTGCAAAGTTATCCTAATACGATGCATTAGTCGCATTTAACATTTGAGAGGTTTTGCAGGATTATTATTGCATTTCACATCGCAGGGTGTTGCAATATTTCTTTAGTGCAAGGCGATCACTGCATTTAACATTGCAGCAGCCTGAAAAGTCATCCTAATGCGATGCATTTGTTGCATTTAACATTTGAGAGGTTTTGCAAAATTATTGCAATTAATTTTATTGCATTTAACATCCCGGGGGTTGCAATATTGCTTTAATGCAACGCAAGCGCTGCATTTAACAATGCAGCAGCCTGCAAAGTTATCCTAATACGATGCATTAGTCGCATTTAACATTTGAGAGGTTTTGCAAAGTTATTGCAATTAATTTAAAGCATATAACATCCATTGGGGGTAGCTAGGTGACTTTAATGCAAGGTCATCACTGCATTTAACATTGCAGCAGCCTGCAAAGTTATCCTAATGCGATGCATCAATTGCATTTAACATTTGAGCGGTTTTGCATGATTATTGCAACAGACCCAAACACAAACCCAAACCCAAACACAAACTCAAACACAAACCCAAACACAGACCCAAACACAGACCCAAACACAGACTCAAACACAGACCCAAACACAGACCCAAACACAAACCCAAACACAAACCCAAACACAGACCCAAACACAGACCCAAACACAAACCCAAACACAGACCCAAACACAAACCCAAACACAAACCCAAACACAAACCCACACACAGACCCAAACCCAAACACAAACCCAAACACAAACCTAAACACAAACCCAAACACAGACCCAAACACAGACTCAAACACAGACCCAACCACACACCCACACACAGACACACACACAGACACACACACAGACACACACAGACCCACACACATCAGACACACTTCCCGGAAGCACTTCCAAATGCCGGATAGTCTCCTCCCTGCCCTGGAGGTTCCGCTACGTGCCGGGGGTAGTAAATACAATAATAATACTATAGTAATAATAATTAATATTATTAATAATAATAAGAATTAATCAAAGATTGATTGATCGATCGGTGGGTGGGTGGATGGATGTCAGGAGGAACCATACACCAATAAAGATTTTAATGCGTTGCATCAGTTGCATTTAACATTTGAGTGGTTTTGCATGATTATTGCAATTAATTTTATTGCATTAAACATCCCAGGAGGCTGCAATATTTCTTTAATGCAAGGTGCGTTGCATTAATTGCATTTAACATTTGAGAGGTTTTGCAAAATTATTGCAATTAATTTTATTGCATTTAACATCCCAGGGGGTTGCAATATTGCTTTAATGCAACGCCAGCGCTGCATTTAACAATGCAGCAGCCTGCAAAGTTATCCTAATATGATGCATTAGTCACATTTAACATTTGAGAGGTTTTGCAGGATTATTATTGCATTTCACATCGCAGGGTGTTGCAATATTTCTTTAATGCAAGGCGATCACTGCATTTAACATTGCAGCAGCCTGAAAAGTCATCCTAATGCGATGCATTTGTTGCATTTAACATTTGAGAGGTTTTGCAAAATTATCGCAATTAATTTTATTGCATTTAACATCCCAGGGGTTGCAATATTGCTTTAATGCAACGCCAGCGCTGCAATTAACAATGCAGCAGCCTGCAAAGTTATCCTAATACGATGCATTAGTCGCATTTAACATTTGAGAGGTTTTGCAGGATTATTATTGCATTTCACATCGCAGGGTGTTGCAATATTTCTTTAATGCAAGGCGATCACTGCATTTAACATTGCAGCAGCCTGAAAAGTCATCCTAATGCGATGCATTTGTTGCATTTAACATTTGAGAGGTTTTGCAAAATTATTGCAATTAATTTAATGCATATAACATCCATTGGGGGTAGCTAGGTGAATTTAATGCAAGGCGTCACTGCATTTAACATTGCAGCAGCCTGCAAAGTTATCCTAATGCGATGCATCAATTGCATTTAACATTTGAGCGGTTTTGCATGATTATTGCAACAGACCCAAACACAAACCCAAACCTAAACAAAAACCCAAACACAAACCCAAACACAGACCCAAACACAGACTCAAACACAGACCCAAACACAGACCCAAAAACAGACCCAAACACAAACCCAAACACAAACCCAAACACAGACCCAAACACAAACCCAAACACAAACCCAAACACAAACCCAAACACAGACCCAAACACAAACCCAAACACAAACCCACACACAGACCCACACACAAATATAAGCACTATTACATGCCCTACCGCTCTCTCACACGTAGACCCGCATGCACACGTGCACATTTTGGGATTGAGTTTATCCTTGGATGTTCGCGTCGAGCAGCGCAGCGCAGCGTGGCCGGGAGAGTTCCCGGTGAGCGGGGCCAAGCCCTTCAGTCGGCCCGGTCGGCCCGGCTCGCCCACCGCGGATGGAGATGAGAACCGCGCCTCGGGAGCGAGGTGGGAGCCGTGAGGAACCGCAGAGAGCGAGGTGGACCGTCGGAGAGCGAGGAGCGCCGCCGAGAACGAAGGGGCGACCCGCGGTGCGGCAGCAGGCAGGAGAGAGAACTATCCGGCCAACGTTTGTAACTTTGTCGGCGTCAAAATGTGGCGACTCTTGTGTACCGCCTCGGTGAGGTCTTCTACATGATGTTACCGGGTTGTCTGCAAAACTAAGCATTTCACTCTACCTGGGTACGTGATAATAAGGTATCGCTGAATCATTGAAATTCCTGCAACCGCATACACTAACGCATACGCACACACACCGACTCATGTGCACAATCTCACACATTCACACTCGCATACACGTGCTAGCACACTCTTGCACGGACTCGCACACTCACACTGTCACACACAATCAATATCCAATGCGAGTCAGGCTACACCTCTGGAGAAATCTAGTTGAGTATGTCAGTTCAGTGCAGTTTATTGTCACGTGTACCGAGGTACCGTGAAAAGCTTTTGTTGCGTGCTACCCAGTCAGTGGAAACAAAATACTTCTTTACAGTCGATCCATTTACAGAGTATGGATACACGATAAGGGGATAACGTTCAGTGCGAGGTAAAGCCTGCAAAATCCGATCGAGGATAGTCCGAGGATCAACAGAGGTAGATAGTAGTTCAGCACTGCTTTCTGGTTGTGGTGGGATGATTCCGTTGCCTGATAACAGCTGGGAAGACACTGTCCCTGAAACTGGAGGTGTGCATTTTCACACTTCTGTGCATTTTACCTGATGGGCAGAGGAGAAGCAGGAGTGGCAATGGTGCAACTCGTCCTTGATTATGCTGCTAGCCTTGCCGAGGCAGCGTGGTTTATAAATTGAGTCAATATATGGGAGGTTGCTTTGTGTGATGGTCTGGACAATTCGCAGCAATTTCTGGCGTTCTTGTATGGAGCTGTTCCCAAACCAAGCTGTGATGCATCTTGATAAAATACTTTCTATGGTGCATCTGTCGAAGTTGGTGAGAGTTGTAGAGGGCACGCTGAACTGGCTAAGCCTGCCAAGGACATGGATGGGTGAAGTTCGGTTCGAGACCCTTCTTCAGACTGATTGTGGTGGGAAGCTGGAGAAGGCTGGAACAGCAGGACAAAGCGAGTTGAATGATGAGTGGGTGAATACCGTTTTAATAGTTAGGTGGTTGAGACCAGAGGTTAAAAGATAAAAGTTGCGAGATAAGGATTGAGCAGGTTGGAATTATAAAGAGAGAGGAGGGAATATCGGTTGAAGATGGAGGTGGAGGGGATTAACAAGAAAGAGTCCGCGTGAAGGAAGAGATAGAGCGAGGGAAAAGCGTGAAGTTGCACGTTAGTTACCTGGCATTTGCTAATGTTCATACCATTAGGTTGCAAGGTTCCCAAGCGGACTATGAAGCGGCGTTCTTTCTGTTTTAATGTAACCTCTCTGGCGCTGGTGGAGGCCCAGGACAGAAAGGTCAGTGTGCGAGGGGGAGTTACAATGGCTTGCTACGGGGAGATAAGGCAAACCTTAGCAGAACTAGGGTAAGTGTTCGACAAAACGGTCGCCGAGTCTCCATTTCACCACGCCGATGTAAAGGAGGCCATACCTGGAACACCACATGCAGTAGATGAGATTAGAGGAGGTGCAGGTGAACATCTGTCTCACCTGGAAGGGCTTCTCGACCGTGAGGGAGGGGGTTTAGGGACAGCTGTTACATCCCATGGTGGCTAACCGTTTTAACTGCACTTGCCAAGAAAGGCTTTGGAAAGAGAAGTGATGGTAAGTGATGGAGAGGTGAGGAAATGGATAGAGAAATAGGTCGTACAAAGATAAAAGGGAGAGATAGGGGAGAAGACGAATGAAGAGGTGGAGGGAGAGTGAACGATCAAAGGGAGAGTGGGAAAAATGAGGAGAGAGGGGAGTTCAGAGCGAGTGGGTTGGCAAAAGGGGGAGAGGGAAGCATTAGAGAGATACAGGGAGAAGGAGGGAGAGATGCAGTAAGAGTTGGAGGGGAGAGAGGTTGGCAGAGAGCGGTCGGCACAGAGAGTGAGAATAGAGAGTGTAGGGGCGAGAATAACAGTTCAGAGAGAGAATAGCAGTAAAGATGGAGAGAGAGAGAAAGAGAGGAGGGAGAGATGTTGCATCATTCGCCGTGTGTTCTACTTTTAAGACAATTCTGAGACGGCAATGGTTCTGTTCACTGAGTGTCGTGAGTCTTTGGGTCGTTCCTCCTCAGAGGTGATGAAGGTAGAGAATGTTGTTGTCCCAAGGCAAAGCCAGATCCATTCCAGGCAAGCAAGGACTAAATGCTTACGAGGGGTCGCCGGGAGTGTGGGGTTGAGGTTACAATCAGTTCAGCCGCGATCACATTGAGTGTTAAAACAGAGTGGACGGGCCATTTTAGTCTGATGTGATCTGTTGAACTAATTCATCACGCTGACAAAGGCTGTCTAGTCCACCTTTAAACTGGGCACCAGAAGCATTGAGACGGTCCCTTAAATTTGGGATTGCCTTGCTGAGTGAAGGAAATCAGATAAACAATACGAGGTGGAGAGTTGGACCAGATGGAGTTTGAACCAATATCCCCTTTGCTGGAAAAATGCCGCTCCCAATTTCCATCCCCCAGTATCGCCACAATTCCCAGTCTTTGGAGTTTCTCAATCAATTCCCTGAATAAATCACGACCTGTCTCAGCAGGGATTTCACTTGGCTGATGTCATCTGTTTGCGAATCATTTCAAAAGCTCTATTTTTAATTCTGTTGAAACTTCACTGTCCCGGTGGAGACGGAAAATGGTATAAAATCTCCGGGAATGTTCTGCCCCGGCATTTCATTCCGAGAGATTACCGGTAGCTCACGGGGATACTTCGCTGGGCAGAGAACATGCACCGTGAAAAGCTGTACGCATATTTAGACGTGGAGAAAATCTTGTACGTGATCATTGCTGCCGTTGGAGTCCCTGGTAAGTGAGCAGAACAATTCAAAATTTATAGCTACGTGTGTTATGTGTATTGAGCTGATTCTGATACAATATTCCTAACTGATGATCGCTGTACAAGAATATGTGAAGTATGTCAACCCTCTCAGTGAAATATCTTTGAATTAACGCCTTGATTTTCTTAATTTCAGACAGCCAAAACAAACCCTCACTTTCCCCCACTGCCGGGACCCACTAGAATGTTGTTCTTGCCTTCAGTGGGACCTTGCCCAGAGTTGTCCCAGTGCTCGGGACAGGGAGCTCTCTGGGACGGTGTGACTGGGAGGGGTTTACATTGTGAAGTTCACTGTGTCTGAGTTATTGATCAGAGTGAACACCCGCTCCTGTGGACACGTCTCACTGTGGAGTCTGTCACAGTCGGATTCCTCCACCTGTTGGTCAATAATTGGATCGATCTCCTGAACCAGTGGCCGCGGATCTACCGGCGTGTGTTGTTACCGAACTGAGGAATTAATCCATTAACGGAGCCACTCTGCTGCCGGATCCTAAGTTGTCCCTGCCTTCCCTCTGGAACCCTCCTCGTCCCCATCAGATGCCGAGTTCCCAGAGCCCTGGTTCAACGCGGCCGGTCACGGTTAAGTCTGTCAAACCGGCCCCATCAGAGACTGTGAGCGGGGTTAACTGTAGACAGGACCATTCCGCCTATTGTAGCGGGCGGCTGCTCGTTCCCTCCCCGCCCTTTACCCCGCCCGTCGCCTTATCTCCTCTCCCCTGAAGCAGGCAGGTCAGGCACAGTCGGAGCCGGGTCTGACATTGTTAAACCTGCAGCCGCGCACCGACTCCAACACTCCTGATCTCCAGCTGAAAGTGGAGCCGGTGTTCAGCCCCGGAGACCGTGTTCAGTAATGCCCAGTGTCCGCTCCCCTTCTCTTTCCGCAGTGAATTTAGTGGCGATTGTGATCCTGTCCCGGGGAAAGTGCGGCCTCTCCACCTGCACCACTCGCTACCTGGTGGCCATGGCAGCGGCCGATCTACTCTCCCTGATCATCGAGGTCATTTTGACTCGGATCCGATACCATTACTTTAATTGGTGTTTCCTGTCCATCACCCCTGTGTGCAGTGTTAACTATGTACTGAGGTATTCAGCTGCAGACTGTTCTGTCTGGTTCACCGTCACTTTCACCTTTGATCGCTTTGTCGCCATTTGTTGCCAGAAGCTGAAAACTAAATATTGCACCGGGAAAACTGCGGCTGCGGTTCTCGCAACAGCCGGCGTTCTGCTGTGTCTGAAAAACGTTCCCCGCTACTTCACACGGGAACCCTGGATAATCATCGACAATGTCCCGTGGGGCTGTGACACGGTGGACAGTTATTACACTGACCCCGGGTGGGTGGCATTTGACTGGATCGACACGGTTTTAACTCCGCTCCTCCCTTTCGCTGTGATCCTGCTGCTCAACGCTCTGACAGTCCGGCACATTTTAGTGGCCAGTCGGGTCCGTCAGGGGCTGAGGGGTGAGAGCAAGGGGGAGAAGCGCAGTGACCCGGAGATGGAGAGCAGGAGGAGGTCTGTGGTTTTACTCTTCACCATCTCCGGCAGCTTCATCCTCCTGTGGCTGACCAACGTTGTAAACTTCGTCTATTATCAGATCACAGGGATTGGAGATGATCTGAATGATTCCCAATATATCTTTCACTACGTCGGGATGTTGCTGAGGAATCTCAGCTGCTGCACCAACACATTTATTTACGCGGTGACCCAGTCCAAGTTCAGGGAGCAGGTGAAGAGCGCGGTGAAATATCCGC
>NW_027603013.1:0-2500 GCF_053455715.1 Rhinoraja longicauda
CATCTCCATTCTAAATGGCCGACCCCTTATTCTTAAGCTGTGGCCCCTTGTTCTGGACTCCCCCAACATTGGGAACATGTCTCCTGCCTCATATGTGTCCAACCCCTTAATAATCTTGTACGTTTCGATAAGATCCCCCTCAGTCTTCTAAATTCCAGTGAGTATAAGCCCAGTCTATCCAGTCTTTCTTCATATGAAAGTCCCGCCATCCCAGGGATCGATCTAGTGAACCTTCTCTGTACTCCCTCTAAGGCAAGAATGTCTTTCCTCCGGTTACGAGACCAAAACTGCACACAATACTCCAGTGCGGTCTCACCAAGGCCCCGTACAACTGCAGCAGAACCTCCCTGCTCCCTATACTCAAATCCTCTTGCTATGAATGGCAACATACCATTCACTTTCTTCACTGCCTGCTGCACCTGTACGTTTGCTTTAAATGATTGGTGCACCATGACACCCAGGTCACGTTGCATCTCCCCTTCTCCAATCGGTCACCATTCAGGTAATACTCTGCTTTCCTGTTCTTGCCGCCAAAGTGGATAACCTCACATTTATCCACATTATATTGCATCTGCATGCATTTGCCCACTCGCCTATTCTATCCAAGTCACTCTGCAGCCTCCTAGCATCCTCCTCGCAGCTAACACTGCCACCCAGCTTCGTGTCATCCGCAAACTTAGAGATGTTGCATTAAATTCCCTCGTCCAAATCATTAATATACACTGTAAATAACTGGGGTCCCAGCCACTGAGCCTTGCGGTACCCCACTAGTCACTGCCTGCCATTCCGAAAAGGACCCGTTTATTCCTACTCTTTGCTTCCTGTCCGCCAACCAATTTTCTATCCACCTCAAAACTGAACCCTCAATACGTGTGCTTTAAGTTTGTACACCAATCTCCTATGTGGGACCTTGTCGAAGGGCTTCTGAAAGTCCAGATATAACACATCGACTGGTTCTCCCTTATCCACTCTACTAGTTACATCCTCGAAGAATTCTATAAGATTCGTCAGACATGATTTGTGAATTTTTATTGTGAATTAATTTATTATAGTGAGGGGGAGGGGGGAGAGGAAAGGGGAGAGATTATTATTAGTTTAGAAGCATAGAAACGTAGAAAATAGGTGCAGGAGGAGGCCATTTGGCCCTTCGTGCCAACACCGCATTCATTGTGATCATGGCAGATCATCCACAATCAGTAACCTGTGCATGCTTCTCCCCATATTCCTTGATTCCGCTCGCCCCTAGAGCTCTTTAATTTCGTTTAGTTTATTTAGTCAAAGGAGAGGAGCGAGAGAGATGGGGTGAGTGTGAAAGAGAGAAGCGGAGAGTGAAAGGGGAGAGAGTGTATCACATTAGTCCGCGCGGGAATAGGTGACGTTTCGGGTCGAGACCCTTCTACAGACTGATGTCAGGGGGGCGGGACAAAGAAAGGATATAGATGGAGACAGAAAGACAGTGGGAGAACTGGGAAGTGGAGGGGGGAAATAGGAGAGAGACAGAGGAACTGTCTAAAGTTGGAGATGTCAATGTACATACCGCTGGGCTGCAAGCTGCCCAAGCGAAATATGAGGTGCTATTTCTCCAATTTCCGGTGAACCTCACTATGGCACTGGAGGAGGCCCATGACAGAAAGGTCAGACCCGGTGGCTGAGCACTTCAACTCCCCTCCCACTCACAGTCTGGCCTTTCTGAGAATTTCACAACTTCACAACTCTCTGGGTGAAAGAGTTTTTCCTCATCTCAGTACTAAATGGCCTACCCCAGATTCTTAAACTGTGGCACCTGGTTCTGGACTCCCCTAACATCGGAAACATGTTTCCTGCATCCCTTAATAATTGTATCTGTTTCTATAAGATCCCCTCTCATCCTTCTAAACTCCAGTGAATACAAGCCCAGTCGCTCCATTCTTTCATCATATGACAGTCCCGCCATCCTGCGAATTAACCTCGTGAACCTGCGCTGCATTCCATCAATAGCAAGAATGTCCTTCCACAAATTGGGAGACCAAATGTGCACACAATACCTCAGATGTGGTCTCACCAGGGCCCTGTACAACTGCAGAAGGATCTCTTTGCTCCTGTACTCAAATCCTCTCGTTGCGAAGGCTAACATGCCATTAGCTTTCTTCACTGCCTGCCATATCTGCATGCTTACTTTTAGTGACTGATCTACAAGGATTCCCAGGTCTTGTTGCACTTCCCCTTATCATAATCGGACACCATTCAGATAATAATCTGCCTTCTTGTTCTTGCCACCAAAGTGGATAACCTCCCATTTATCCACATTACACTGCATCTGCCCACTCACCCAACCTATACAATCCACCCTGCATCCTCATAGCATCTTTTTCACAGTTCATCATGCCACCCAGCTTTGTGTCATCTGCCAAATCTGCTTATGTTACTTTTTATTCCTTCATCAAAATCATCTATATATGGATTGTAAATGGCTGCGGTCCCAGAACCGAGCCTTGCGGTACCCCATTAGTCACTGCCTGCC
>NW_027603013.1:7500-23129 GCF_053455715.1 Rhinoraja longicauda
CACACGCCGGTAGATCCGCGGCCATTGGTTCAGGAGATCGATCCAATTATTGACCAACAGGCAGGTTGAATCCGACTGTGACAGACTCCACAGTGAGACGTGTCCACAGGAGCGGGTGTTCACTCTGATCAATAACTCAGACACAGTGAACTTCACAATGTAAACCCCTTCCCAGTCACACCGTCCCGGAGAGCTGCCTGTCCCGAGCACTGGGACAACTCTGTGCAAGGTCCCACTGAAGGCAAGAACAACATTCTAGTGGGTCCCGGCAGTGGGAGAAAGAGAGGGTTAGTTTCGGCTGTCTGAAAATAAGAAAAATCACAGCGTTAATTCAAAAATATTTCACTGAGAGGATTGATACATTTCACATATACTTGAACAACGATTATCAGTTGGGAATCTTGTAACAGAATCAGATTCAGGGCAACACCGGTGCACAGACGGAGTTATAAATTTTGAATTGTTCTGCTCACTTACCAGGGACTCCAACGGCAGCAATGATCACGTACAAGATTTTCTGCACGTCGAAATATTCCCAAAGCTTTTCCCCCATTTTCTCTGCCCAGCGACGTGTCCCCGTGAGCTACCGGTAATCTCTCGGAATGAAATGCTGGGGCAGAACATTCCCGGAGATTTTATACCACTTTCCGTCTCCACCGGGACAGTGAAGTTTCAATAGTGTTTAAAAATAGAGATTTTGAAATGATTCGCAAATAGATGACATCAGCCAAGTGAAATCCCTGCTGAGACAGGTCGTGATTTATTCAGGGAATTGATTGAGAAACTCCAAAGACTGGGAATTGTGGCGATACTGAGGGATGGAAATTGGGAGCGGCATTGCTCCAGCAAAGGGGATATTGTTTCAAACTCCATCAGGTCCAACTCTCCGCCTCATGTTGTTTGTCTGATTTCATTCAATCCGCTTCACTCACTAAGGCAATCCCAAATTCCAGGGACCCTCTCAGGGCTTCTGGTGCCCAGTTTGATGGTGGAGTGGGCGAACATGTTTCTCCGGTTGAGGAGTTAGGTCAACAGATCACATCGCACTAAAATGTCCCCTCCACTCTGGTTCACCGCTCAATATGATCGCGGCTTAACTGACTGCAACCTCAACCCCACACTCCCGGCGAGGCCGGTAAACCATTCACTCCTTGCTTGCCTGCAGTGGGTCTGATTTTGCGCCGGGACAATAACATTCTCTGCCTTCGTCACGTCTGAGGAGGAACGACCCAAAGACTCACCACACTCAGAGAACAGAAACATTGTGGCTTCAGAATTGTTCGAAACCCAAATAATACAGCGAATGATGTGGCAGATCTCCCTCCTCCCTTTCTCTCTCCCTCCATCCTTACTGCTCTCCCCTCTTTGAACTGTGACTCTCCCTCCTACCCTCCCTGTTCTCTCTCTCTGCGCCTCTGTCTCTGTCAACCTTTCACCCCTTACCCCTCCCTCCCCTCTCACTCTCACTGCATCTCTCCCTCAGTTTCTCTCTATCTATCTCACGCTTCCCTCTCTCCCTTTTGCCAACCCACTCGCTCTGAACACCCCTCCCTCTTCATCTTCCCAATCTCCCTTTGATAATTCACTGCCCCTCCATCTCCTCCCCTTTCGTCTTCTCAGCTATCTCTCCCTATCTGTCTCTCTCTCTCTTTTCCACAACTCTCCTCCTGCTCGCCCCCACTTCTCTCTCCAACGCCATTCTTGGGAAGTGCGGTTAGAACGGTTAGCCGCCATGGGATGTAACAGCTGTCCCTGTGCCTCTTCCCTGGGGACTGGAGAGAGTGTTTCCTACACCAGTCTCTGTGACCCCCTCCCCTCCGGTCCCTACACCCCCTCTCTATGACCCCATCCCTCCTGCCCCTACACCCCCTCTCTATGACCCCATCCCTCCTGCCCCTACACCCCCTCTCTATGACCCCCTCCCTCCTGCCCTTACACCCCACACTCTCCTCGTCTCTGTGACACCCTCCCCTCCCGCCCCTACACCCCCTCCTGTCTCTGTGAACCCCTCCCCTCCGGCCCCTAAACTCCCTCTCACTGTCTCTGTAACTCCCCTCTTGTCCTCTTCAAAGCCCCCACATCCTTCCTGTAGTGTGGGACGAACAGAACTGCGTGCAATACTCCAAATGCAGCCTGACCAAAGTCCTGGAGAGATGCATCTTGACGTCCTGGCTCTTGAACTCGATTCCGCGGCAGATGAAGGCAAGCGGACCACACGCCTTCTTCACCGCTCTGTCTACTTGTGTTGCCACTTTACGGGGAGTTCCGGAGTTTATCAGGAACAGTTTCTTTCTCTCCACAATCAGACTACTGCACGGAGTTAGTATTTAGAGTCACAGAGTGATGCAGCGTGGAAACAGGCCCTACCTTCGCCCCAACTTGCCCACACCGACCAACATGCCCTATCTACACTATTCCCACGTGCCCGCGTTTGGCCCATATCCCTCCAAACCTGTCATATCCATGTACCTGTCCAAGTGTCTCTTAAACTGTGTGATAGTCCCTGCCTCAACTTCCTTCTCCGGCAGCTCGTTCCATACACCCACCACCCGCTGTGTGGAAAAGTTGCCCCTCGGGTTCCTTCTAAATCTTTCCCCCCTCACCTTAAACCTATGTCCTCTGGTTCTCATTTCCCCTACTCTGGGCAAGGGACTCTGTGCATCTACCCGATATATTCCTCTTATTTAATAGCATTTATTTCAAGAGGGCTTGCATATAGTCAAGTCATGTCAAGTCAATTTTATTTGTATAGCACATTTAAAAACAACCCACGTTGACCAAAGTGCTGTACATCTGTTAAGGTACTAAGGAAAAAATGAAACATACAGTAGCACACAAACATATCAGCACATACAAAACAGTTCACAGCGCCTCCTCAATGGGCCTCAAACGCTAGGGAGTAGAAATAGGTTTTGAGCCTGGACTTAAAGGAGTCGATGGAGGGGGCAGTTCTGATGGGGAGAGGGATGCTGTTCCGCAGTCTAGGAGCTGCAACCGCAAAAGCGTGTTAAACCCTGAGCTTAAGCCTAGACCGCGGGATAGTGAGTAGCCCCAAGTCGGCCGACCTGAGGGACCTGGAGTTAGAGAAGTGGGTTAGAAGATTTTTGATGTAGTGGGGGGGAATGTCCATTTAGGGCTTTATATGTGAATAGGAGGAGCTTGAAGTTGATCCTGTACCGTACAGGGATCCAGTGGAGAGAGGCCAGAATCGGCGTGATGTGGTCCCTTTTACGGGTACTCGTCACGAGTCTCGTTGCGGCGTTTTGGACCAGTTGCAGGCGGGACAGGGAAGATTGGCTGATCCCAGTGTATAGGGAGTTGCAGTAGTCTAGGCGGGAGGAAATGAGAGCGTGAATGGTTTTTTCAGTGCCGTCGAATTGGAGGAAAGGTTTGATTTTAGCTATGGTACGAAGTTGGAAGAAGCTGGCTTTTACCACAGCGTTGACTTGCTTGTCAAATTTTAATGCAGTCAAATAACACGCCGAGGTTTTTGACATGCGGTTTGACTAGGCAGGATAGGCTTCCAAGACTGCCTGTTATCGATTTGATGGAGTCGGGGGGCCTAATAGGATGACCTCAGGCTTGCTCTCGTTTAATTAGAGGAAGTTCTGTGCCATCCAACATTTTATGTCCTCAAGGCAGTGTAAGAGGCTGTTTAAATTTGACTGGTTGTAGGGCTTCAGGGGGAGGTAAAGCTGAGTGTCATCGGCATAGCAGTGGAAAGAAATGCCGTGCCTTTGAATGATTTGGCCAAGGGGGAGCATGTATAGAGAGAAGAGAATGGGGCCTAGGATGGAGCCTTGTGGAACTCCGCAGGAGGGGCTAGCTGGAGCAGAGGAATAACTGCCTATGTTGATGGCGAAACTCCTAATTTTGAGGTAGGAAGCGAACCAGCTCACGGCAGTGCCATCAATGCCAACCGCGTACCGGAGACGGTCAATAAGGATGGTGTGGTCCACTGTATCGAACGCTGCGCTGAGGTCGAGACGGAGCAGGATTGCACAGTCGCCGGTGTCGATGGCGAGAAGCAGGTCGTTGTGTACCTTCAACAAGGCAGACTCTGTGCTGTGGTGGGCTCTGAAACCTGACTGGAAACTTTCCAGGATGGTGTTTTGGTGTAGGTATGGCACTAATTGGTTTAGAATTGCCTTTTCAAGGACTTTTGACAGGAATGGCAGTTTGGAAATGGGTCTGTAGTTACTAGGCAAGGTGGGGTCTAGGTTAGGTTTTGTCAGTAGGGGCTGGACCACCGCGTGCTTGAAACAGGTTGGAACAGTGCCAGTGGCCAGAGAACTGTTGATAATAGAGCGACTATTGCAATGACATCCTTCAGAAGGGCAGTGGGGGCAGGATCAAGGGGGCAGGTTGCAGGTTTCATAGCGGAGACAAGCTTTGCAAGGGAGGATAGAGTGACGGGTTGGAAACAGTCCAATTTAGATGAACAGACTCGTGAGACAGCTAGGTCACGGGTGGGAGGGGAAATGTTCATTCTAATGTTCTCAACTTTGCTGGTGAAAAATTTAGCGAATTCTTCGCACTTAGCAGGGGACCTAACTAAGCTGGTACTGGGGGCGGGACATATGACAGAGGTAATTGTGCTAAATAGGACCTTGGAGTTATGAGAGTTTTTGGAAATAAGGTCGGAGAAGTATTGTGCTCTAGCAGACTTTACTGCTTCCTGGTATTTGAGAAGATTGTTTCTCAGAATTTCAAAGGAAATTTGAAGCTTGTCACATTTCCACCTCCGTTCTGATTTTCTGCACTCCCTTCTTAGGGCTTTGGTGGTGTCATTGAGCCAAGGCCGACCTTTGGGCTTAGGCTTTTTCATTTTAAGGGGAGCGATAGAATCCAGGATGGAAGAGCAAGTGATATTAAATAAAGAGGTGAGATCCTCAGTGCTGAGATGGGGGGGAGAAGCCTCAATAGTGCAGATGTTGGGGGCAGCTGTGAGAGCCTCGGAGAATTTACTGGCAGGCAATGAATTTATGTCGCGGGAGTAGCGAACGGGGAGATGAGATTTTGCGGGAGATAAAGGCAGAGATGCGTCAAAAATGATAGCGCTGTGGTCCGATAGACAGGCCTCAGTAGTTTCAATGTTGTAGATTGTGAATCCGGACGATAACACTAGGTCGAGAGTATCCTAACTTGTGAGTGGGTCCCGTGGTGTGAAGAGTCTGTGGTCTCCGCAAAGCCATCAAGGGTGCCAAGAGACAATACCGGGAGAAACTTAAGTCCAAGTACAACCTCTGGGTCACACAGAGAATGTGGCATGGTCTGATTAAGATAAATGGATGCAAAGAATGTTCGGGGACGGCACGTGATGACGTAGGCACAGGTTGTGGTCTTCCAGCTCCTCCGAACAAAACTTAGAAAAGTACCGAGTAAGTTAAAAAAAAATTGAACAAAAGTTTCTTAGAAAGTCTATAATTCTCTATAAAGATCGGGGGATTATTGAAACATGTCTCCTAAACAAAAACTGAAGAAACATATTGGTTTAAAGAGATCGGGTGAGAAGAGAGAAGGAGGCCCTGTTGCGATGGAGAATCCTCGTGCTCAAGTTGAGAGGACTGATCCCGAAGAATGGCAAGCAGGAGCGGCGGCACCCGGGAGGAAGAAGCATGCCTCGCGTGAATACGGGGAACCGCGCATGCGCGAACAAGGGGAACCGTGCATGCGCGAAATGTCACAAGGGAAGTTAAAGAAACTACAATCCCAGGATGCCTCTGCCACAGATAGTGACATCGACCAGGACCAGGACCAAGAACATACAGACGATTAAGAAGATTCATCAGAAGATGAACCTTGCCTATTTGATAGACCTAAAGGTAAAATTGAAAGTAAAAAATATAGGGGAAGTATGGAAGAGATCTTACAAGAAGTATGTGAACAATTAAAAAATAATACCATCGCCACCAACAGAAGTTTAAAAAAAATGGATAAATTGGATAAAAAAGTTTAAAAATTGGAAGTTAAGACTGAAGATACTACTGAAAGAGTGAATAAGATCGAAGACAACGTAACTGCTTGGATAACAGAAAGGAAACAGATATTTGAAAAACTGGACTTGTTGGAGAATACTAGTAGACGAAACAATATAAAGATTGTTCGTCTTGAAGAAGGCGCAGAGGGAGAAGATTCAATAGAATTCTTTCAAAAATGGATTCGAATATTTTGGGAATGGAAAAAAGTGAAATCGAAATTGAAATTGAAAGGGCACATAGGGCATTAAGACCAAGTCCAAAACAGGGTCAGTATCCGAGATCAATTCTGATAAAATTATTGAGATATCAAGATAAAGAAAGAATTTTGAAGGCGGCTGCACAATGCATAAAGAATTCTACTCCTCCGAAAAGTGGAGAGAATAACCTTTTTTTCTATCCTGATATAAGTTATGAGCTTTTGAAGAGAAGGAAGGAATTCAACCCTGCGAAAAAAGCCCTGTGGCAAAAAGGTTATCGATTTTACCTGCGATACCCTGCAACACTGAATATTTTTATAGAAAGAGAAGGAAACAAATTTTTTACTGATTACCAGGAAGCTGAGGAATTTGCTTTAAAACTTCCAAAGGCTCACCAGATACAAGAAGAACGACAATGAGACATGGATTGAAACGGATATGAACGGAGAGAAGATAAAGGATATGAAATGTAAAGATTGAATGAATAATGATTGGGAGAAAAGGTTATGCTAGTTCGTGGGGGGGGGGGTGGAGAACCACCAATTGATGATTGCGGGATTCATGTGTGTATTCATGGTGTGTGCCATGACCCGTAAAATGGAGGGAGGTAATGCTGTTTTCTTTTTTATAAACAGCATTAGTAGGGGGTTATTTTGGGTTTCTTTAACTATTTATTTTTCTTTTTCATCTTTTAGCCTGGATGTTGGGGGGGAGGGGGGGGATGTACAGCAACATGGTGAATTTTAAGGAAACTCCCCAAAGAACCATGAGAAACGAGGTGTTAAGTAATGTTATAGATAGGAGTAATTTTGTTAAGAATAATGGTTAAATTACTGAACTTTTGAGTTTTAATGTTAATGGGTTAATGGGCCGGTAAAAAGAAAAAGAATTTTAACACATATTAAAAAAATGAAGATAGATATAGCTTTTTTGCAGGAAATTCATTTAACAGAAATGGAACATCAGAAATTAAAAAGAGACTGGGTGGGAACGGTTACTGCAGCTTCATTCAATTCAAAAGCGAGGGGAGTTGCAATTTTGATTAATAAAACATTACCAATCAAAATACAAAATACAATTATTGATCCTGCGGGAAGATATGTGATTATACATTGCCAACTCTTTTCGGAATTATGGACCTTGATGAATATTTATGCACCAAATGAAAATGATATAAAATTTATACAAGAAACTTTTTTGAATCTGGCCGATGCCCAAGATAAAATACTAATAGGTGGAGACTTTGATTTTTGCTTAGACCCAGTTTTAGATAGATCAGTTAGGACAGTTACAAAAACGAAAATAGCAAAATTAACTTTGTCATTGATGAAAGATTTAAATCTAACCGATATATGGAGAAGACTTAACCCAAGAGAAAGAGATTATTCTTTTTACTCATATAGACATAAAACTTATTCGAGGATTGATCTCTTTTTATTATCAACAAACATACAGGACAGAGTGAAAAATGTTGAATATAAAGCAAGAACATTATCAGATCACTCCCCTTTAACAATGTCGATGGTAATGATGGATAAAGAGGAAATTACTTATAGATGGAGATTTAATTCAACATTATTAAATCGAGAAGATTTTTGTGAGTTTATGAGAAGACATATTCAATTTTATTTAGATACAAATTCCAACTCAGTTGATGATAAATTTGTTATATGGGATGCAATGAAAGCATATTTGAGAGGACAGATAATAAGTTATACTTCCAAAATTAAGAAAGAATATATGGCCGAAGTAGAGCAATTGGAGAAAGAAATTACAAAATTAGAAAAAGAATCTCAAAGGTATGTAACGGAAGAGAAACGAAGACAACTTATCAATAAGAAGTTACAATATAATAAGTTACAATAAGAAGTTACAATATAATACATTACAGACATACCGAACAGAAAAAGCAATTATGAGAACTAAACAGAGTACTACTGAGTTAGGAGAGAGATCACATAAGGTCCTTGCTTGGCAGTTGAAAGCCGAACAGTCTTCGAGAACGATTAACGCTATTAGAATAAATACAAATAAAATTACTTATAAACCTTTAGAAATTAATGAAACCTTTTTTTTTTTAAATTCTGAATTATACGTCAGAATCACAAAAAGATACTAATGAGATAGATTTTTTTAGCACAAATAAACCTTCCTAAATTAAATTTAGAAGAACAGATGGGATTAGATATGCCTTTTTCATTAAAAGAGGTCAAAGAAATGTTAATATCACTACAGAGTAATAAATCCCCAGGAGAAGATGGGTTCCCGCCAGAATTTTATAAAAAATTTAAATAATTATTAATTCCTCCTTTTATGGAGGTAATACAGCAGGCGGAAAGAACACATAACCTCCCAGAGTCTTTTACGACAGCGATTTTAACAGTAATACCAAAAAAAGATAGGGATCCTTTAAAACCAACATCATATAAACCTATATCTTTGCTGAATACAGATTATAAAATAGTAGCAAAAATTTTATCTAATAGATTGTCTAAGTATTTACCAAAATTAGTACATATGGATCAAACTGGATTTATTAAAAATAGACATTCTGCAGATAATGTAACTAGGTTACTTAGTATAATGCATTTGGCACAAAAGAGGAATTAAATAAGTGTAGCAGTAGCTCTGGATGCAGAAAAAGCATTTGATAGGTTAGAGTGGGATTTTTTATATAAAGTATTGGAAAAATATGGGTTAGGAACAACTTTTATAAACTGGATTAAAACTCTAAATGTGAATCCCAAAGCTAAAGTAGTGACAAATGGCCAAATTTCAACACCGTTTCAATTAAAAAGGTCAACTAGACAAGGATGCCCATTATCACCTGCTTTATTTGTCCTGGCGATAGAACCGTTAGCTGAACTAATTAGAACTGACCCAGATATTAAGGGTTTTAAAGTCAATCAGGAAGAATTTAAGATTAATTTATTTGCAGATGAGGTTTTGATACACTTAACAAAACCATTAGATTCGTTGCGCAAACTATCTTTTAGATTAGAAGAATATGGAAGAATATCAGGCTATAAAATAAATTGGGATAAAAGTGAAATTTTACCCCTTACTAAAGGAGATTACACTCAATGTCGATTACTAACCCAATTTAGATGGCCATTAATTGGTATAAAGTATTTAGGTATAAGAATTGATAATGATATGAAGAATTTATATAAATTAAATTATTTATTATTACTAAGAAAAATAAAAGAGGACCTTGATAAATGGATGACATTACCAATAACATTAATAGGAAGAGTTAATGCCGTTAAAATGAATATATTTCCGAAATTACAATATTTATTCCAAACATTACCAATACAAGTACCACAGAAGTTTTTTTCAAGAGTTAAATAAATATATGCGGAAATTTCTTTGGAAAGGTAAAATGTCAAGAATATCGTTGGAAAAATTGACATGGAAGTTTGATTCAGGAGGATTACAACTTCCGAACTTTAAGAATTATTATAAAGCAAACCAACTGAGGTTTATTGCATCTCTTTTTGAAGAAAAAAACCCGGCATGGATAAGAATAGAACTAGATAAAATAGGAGAAAATATACCAGAAGACTTTATATATAAATGGGAACCTAAATTGATACGGGGACTGAAATAATCTCCATTATTAAAACACTTGATCGGATTATGGAATAAGGTAAATTTTGAGGATGAAACAAAAAATCTTTATTAGGAAAGACAACTTTGATTCAGAATAGATTGATACCTTTTACAATGGATAACCAGCTTCTATATAGGTGGCATCAAAAAGGGATTAGATATAGAGGTGATTGCTTTGAAAAAGGTATATTGATGTCATTTGAACAATTGAAAAATAAATATCATATATCAAATAATTCCCTTTTCTGTTACTTTCAATTAAGAGCTTATTTAAAAGATAAATTGGGTCAAACAATTTTATTGCCGAAATCTAAGGAAATTGAAAACCTAATTCAAAAAGGACAAATGATTTTTTTTACTTCTATTATATATAATCTAATTCAAAAAAGGCTCCTAAACAAGGAATTCATATATCAAGGCGAAAATGGGAAACGGATTTGAATATTAATATTGATGGAACAAATTGGTCAAAACTATGCCTTGACAGTATGAAAAATACAATAAATGTTCGGTTTAGACTAGTACAATATAACTTTCTGCATCAATTATATATCACACCACAAAAATTAAAGAGAATAAACTCAAGTTTATCTGACCAATGTTTTCGGTGCAATCAAGAAATTGGTACTTTGTTTCATTCTACTTGGTCCTGTTCAAAAATACAACCTTTTTGGACAAACTTAAGAAGCTTTTTAGAACAGATTATCGGAATACAACTTCCATACAACCCAAGATTTTTGTTATTGGGTGATGTTGAAGGAATAAGACCACAACTTAAAATGAATAAATATCAGAAAGAATTTATAAAAATTGCATTAGCAGTAGCCAAAAAAACTATCGCAGTTACTTGGAAATCTGATTCCTATTTAAGTATGGACCTTTGGAATAATGAAATTTCTAACTGTATCCCACTTGAAAAAATTACTTATAATTTAAGGAACAAATATGATACTTTTTTAAATATCTGGCGTCCTTATCTACAAAAGAGGGGCCTATATATATAGAAGAATTGTTCATATTTACAATGGTTCTTTTGGGAGAGATGTATATACATATACAGTTTATTCTGTTTGGAATTCCATGGGGCGTGTGCAGGACCACCAACAACCAGGCAGTCTTTAATCTTTTTTTCTTTTCTTTCTTTTTCTTATTTGGGGTTAGTATAAGGGGGGTGGGGGAAGGGTGGGGGGGGGTTGTTTTCCAAAAAGTTCTGTAAAAAATAAAAAATAAATAATAAAAAATTTAAAAAAAATTTAAACAAAAAGAATGTTCAGCCAATATCATTGGTGATAGTGCAAACCAACCTGATGAACTGAATACTTTTGTATGGTGACTTCTGGCTCTTCAGACTCCAGTGTGCCTCTCCCCAGGGTGACAGTTGCAGAGGTTAGAGCGGCCTTGCTGTGGGTAAATCCACGAAAAGCAACAGGCCTAGACGGAGTTCCTGGCCGTGTCCTTAGTAGCTGAGCGGAAACGCTGGCAGCTGTATTCGTGGACATCTTTGTTCTTTCCCTACTCCGTTCTCAGGTACCCAACTGCCTCTTGAAGACCACCATCATTCCAGTGTCGAGGAAAAGCAAAACCTCAAGTTTAAACGACCACCGAACAGTGGCCTTGACATCCACCATCATGAAATGTTTTGGGAGGCTTGCAATGGAACGCATTATATCCAGTCTAGCCAGCGTCCTTGACCCACTGCAGTTCGCCTACCGTCACAACAGGTCCACGGACGATGCCATCGCCCTATCCCTACACTTATTCCCAGATCACCTGGAGCGTAGTAATTGCCGGGATTCTGAAATACAAGTGTGAAGCAAGATAAACGTAGAAGACTCAGATGACACCCGTGGAGTGAGGAAAACGTATCGAATGTCCGAAATGAGTGACCCAATAAAATAACTGATAGTCCGAAACAAATGCACACTTCGCACAACTCAAGCGCACCTGAGTTAGAGTGAAAATTACATCGCCATCGCACCTGAACATTGCTACAAAATCAGTTCAAGCCGAACAATAGAAATAGAAATAGCCGATCATGCTTACTTATTGCTAAAGTCGATTTGGTAGCTATATTCCAAATGTTGTGGATGTATAAATGCACTATCTTCAACATGTCTCAACTACCGTTACTGTTAGCTCGTTCTTTATACCCATCACCATCTGAGTGTTAAGGTCTTTCCTTCCAGTTCCTTGTAAATCTAGCCTCTCTTAACCCTCTGATCTCTGTTATTTGCTTCTCCATTCTGGGTAAATGACAGTGCATCCATTCTATTTATTCCCCTCACGATTTATACACCTTTGTAACATTACCACTCCCCCCCTCTCCCAGCCTCCTGCCATCCAAGGAATATAGAACTTAACTCCACCTAGAGCTCAGGCCATAAAGATAATTATGAGCGAAGCCCTGCTTTAACTAACAACGGTGATACCACAAATGGGAAAAAGGTACATAGACTGGACCGAGAGCCACGAGTCACACGGCAGAGAAACAGCCCAGCAACTCTCCTTGTCTACGATTTCCAATTAATAAGTCCCAGCACATGCTCCGTAGATTATTATGCTTCGACGTTATCTCATTTAAAGAGCGCGATACGGATCTTCAACTCGGTGCAGAGATTGAAGTCATGATTTGTCCGTCGAAAAAAAAGTGCCCTTCAAAGGACCAACAGTTGATCAGATGGTCTACCCTGTCACCTTCACGATAGTTCATACGGTCTGCCATCCCTACTCCATGGCGGATATTTGTCTATGGAACAGATGCGCTACACCACTGCGAACTATGTTCTGCATTCTGTATCTTCCTTTTGCTTCATTTATTGTTCTTGATTTTGAACTGATAATATTTGTATATCGTATTTAATCTGTTTGGATCGCATATAGCACAACGTTATTCGTGCGGCTCGATAAACGTGGCAATAATGAACCTGAACCTGAAGCCTAAATCTCAATCCACCTTTCAACTTATTTGGTTACACCTTTACAAACCAATGAGCCTCATAGTTAATAGAAGCATTGTATCATTAATACTTTTACCTATGCACGTCGGCACAAATCGGGTTCTACATCGGGTCCAATGAAGGATTTATGTTTCTATAGAACTCTAATGCTCCAAATGCAAAGATGCGGCTCCCAGAGGAACGGTGGACCGGAATTATGCAAGGTGGCTTGAGAAAAGATTGTTAATTATTACAAATACGCGGACAAATCGGGGTTTGGTGGAAATATGAAAACTACATTCATAAAGATATTCTGTATCAAGAACTATTTTCTTCATTCTGTAGCTTCCCCTTAACCCGATCTATTGCACTTTTCGTTACACTGATTGTTTTTGTGTTTGGAATATTTGAACTGAGTGAATAGCATGCAAAAACAAGGCTTTCCACTGCACATCGGTACGTGTGATAATAATAGACCTAACCTGACCAAATGACCTGAGATAAATAACGACTCTGATCAGCGCGGGAATGTTCGTACTGCGATGCTGACTAAGATTGTACACGAGACACAGGCGGTGTTGATATAAAAGAGAAGGTGATGAATGGCCGTTAACCAGAAATGGATTGTTGGGCAGTGGCGAAGAGAAGGTGAAGTGTGGGGATGGGAGTAAGAAAACAAAATACACGCTGATATTGGGTTGCGGGCCGTAGTAATTCTCCGGCATCTGAAATACAAGAGGAGGTCGGGATATACTCAGATGACAGAACACATCGGCGGAGAGAAGGAATATATGTTATGTCAGAAGTTAATGATTTCATCAAAACGATATTGACGAGCAACATGCAGTGTGGTATCAATTTTCAAACCAAAAGCAACATCGGTGCTGCTCGTCGGCCCACCTGGACATTGTTGCAGAATCAGTTCCTGCTCAACATTTATTGCACAACAGCTACCTAATTATTTCTTGCTACTGTCTCATTGGCATCTGTATTTCCAAATGCTCTGGCTGTAGAACACTTCACCACTAACTCCTTCGACTGCTTGTCCCATGTACCCACCACCGTTGGAGTGTAAATTCCTTCCTTCAGTTTCTTTTAAATCTTGCCACTCTGACGTGGAGCAATCACTTTGAAGCGACACCCTAGAAGGCACACAAACGAAAACAAAAAGACAATTGTTATGTCCCCTGTTACCCTTGTCAAAATACGGCAACATAATAAAGGGGAGGCCATTTAAAACTGAGGTTATTCACCCAGATAGTTGTGAATTTGTGGATTTCTCTGCCACAGAAGGCAGTGGCGGTCAATTCACTTTGTTGAATTTGGAAGAGAGTTAGATAGAGCTCTAGGGGCTAGTGGTATCAAGGGATATGGGGAGAAGGCAGGCACAGGTTACTGATTGTGGATGATGAGCCATGATCACAATGAACGGCGCTGCTGGATCGAAGGGCCAAATGTCCTCCTCCTGCAACTATTTTCAATGTTTCTACAAGCATATTGTTACATTTAATGGCAGCTTGGTCAGGGAATAACTCTGCCAGGACCGCGAGAAATTGCAGAGGATTGTAAATATAGCCCAGTCTATTAGAGACCCCAGACCAATCATATTATCCATCTACATTCCACGCTGCATAACATTACCCAAACACCCAACATAATCAAAGACTTTGCCAACCCCGCTCAGTTCTTCTTTCCCCAACTCCAAATGGTAGAGAAGCTTGAAAGCGCGCATCACCAGACTTAGGAATAGGTTCATTTCCTCCGTTATTGGGCGGTCCTTCCATAGGCTAGGATACTAATTCAATTCCCTCTACCCCATCATGGACATTGAACTTCGTCTGAGGTACAGATGTACAACCATGCGCTGCAGTGCTGATACATGGATTCTGCACTCTGTAACTTCCACTTTTCTCTATCTATTGTCATGTGTCATACACCGCCGGGACAGGTCCTTCCACCCAGCCTGCCAACGCCGATCAATGTACCCCATCTACAAAGTCCCAACTACCGCCGTTGCCGTGGATCACTCTCAACTCTTCCTAGATGTGCTTGTCCAAATGTATTTTAAATGATGTTAAATAGGCATGCAATAGCCCATCTACAGTTTGTATTTCAACGACCTCCTTTTGCACCTCATTCTATATGTCTTCCACCCGCTGTGCGAATCCATACAGTTACCACGCTTTGAGTGGATCCACACACACAAGTGCCCTTTGTCGACGAGCTTGAATCGACAGCATCAATATATGAGGAATGTAATCTCTTTGGATAGCATGCAGAACAAAGTTGTTTGCTGCACCTCGGAACATGTAACAATATTAAATCTAAAACTGAAGCTAAAACCTAAAGCGCCTGTCACCTGCAGTAGCCACAACAACACCAAACCAGCAGGATCTTCCGTCGGTCGTAGAAGCATTGCTTCATCCGTCGTTCGAGCTGTGCACCACGGCACAGCAAGTAATATTTTTGCTTTCTGTTTTCACAGAAAGCGAGTTCTCCAATTGCACTTGTCCAGTTCTATGGAGAACAGAATTAGGCAATGTGACCATATTCAGCATGACATTCTATGCAATGAACCATTTTCTGCATTCTGTATCTTCCTCGCTCCATCTACGGACTTTAACTGATTGTAGTTGATGGTGTATCTAAACTGAGCGGAAAGCGTGCAAACCCACGCCTTTCATTGCACCTCGGAACATGTGATGATAATAGACGTGGTCTAACCTCACCTAACCTAATGATCTGACATAAGTAACAACTATGATCAGAGCTGAATATTCGAACTAAGATGACTACTAAGATTTTCCATGTAATACAAACTGTATTGATATACAAAAGAAGGTACTGAGTGGGGGTTAACCACAAATGAACTGTTGGACAAATGCGAAGACACGGTGAGG
>NW_027603014.1:7500-23115 GCF_053455715.1 Rhinoraja longicauda
ACACACACACACCACACCCCCCCCCCACACACACACACCCCCCCACAAACACACACCCCTCACACACACACATACCCCCCACACACACCCCCACCACACACACACCCCCACACACATACCCCACCGCCCACACACCACCCCCCCCCCCCCACAAACACCCCACACACACACCCCACACACACCGTCCACACACGCACACACCCACATAACGCACACTCACACACACCTCACACACCCACACACACCCACACACCCCACACACTCACACACCCCACACACACACCCACGCACACACACACATACCCCACACCCACACACACCTCACACACCCACATACCCCACACAATCAAACACCCCACACACACACACCCACACACCCCACACCCACATACCCCACACTCACACACACCCCCACACACACACACACACACACACACACACACCCACACCCACATACCCCACACACTGACAGACACGCATACACACACCCACCCACATACCCCACACACTCACACACATGCACACACGTACACACACACCCCACGCACACACTCCCACCCACACACCCCCACCCACACACTCCCACCCCCGCACACCACCCACACACCCCACATCACCTCCACAAAACCCACCCACACCACCCCACACACAAACCCCACCCACACACCACCCCTACCCATCCCACCCCACGTACACAAAACCCCACCCCCACACACCACCCACACACCCCACCCACACAACCCCACCCTCACAAACACCCCACACTCACACACACCGCCCACACCCCACCCCACACCCCACCCCACACATCCCCCCCCCCCCCCACACAAGCCCGTGTTGTCTGTGTGGGTGTGTAAGGCCCTTGATCAAGCCCCCACGCCAGGCTGATCCAGGAGATTAAGATGCACGAGATCCACCTTGATTTATTTGAGTTTGCTTTGGAGATGCAGCATGGACACTGGCCCTTCAGCCACCGAGCTGCTGCTGACCATCGATCACCCATTCACACTTGCTCCATGTTATCCCACTTACAAATCCACTTGCTGCACACCAGGGATATTCTACAAAGGCCAATTACCCTGCAAAATGTCCACACTAGAGGGCACAGATATAAGCTGAGAAGGGGCAAGTTTCATGGTGATTTGCAGAGACAGGGTTTACACAGAGTAGTGGGGGTGGGAACGCATTGCCAGGGGTGGTGGTGGAGGCAGATATTGTGAACTCTGGTCGTCTCCTGCCCTCCCACTGCCCGCCCAACTTCCACACCTTGCCAAGCCTCCTGCATGGCCATGCCTCACCCGTCAATGTGCCCGGACTGAGCTGTGCCCAGCACTGGGTCCCAGGGGCAAGACTCGCAGTCACACAGTTCAACTCTTCTGTCATTGTGCGACACCTTCTGCCTCTTCATCTCTGCCCTTGCCCATCTACCCATCAACCCCCCCCCCACATGTATCCACCTATCACTCACCAGACCCTCCCCCACCTCTTCCAGCTTTCTGCCCCCCACCGCACTCTGTCTGCTGTCTGAGGAAGGGTCTCAACCTGAAACATCACCTGTCCATTTTCTCCAGAGATGCTGCCTGACCTTTATAAACCAGCATCTACATGTCCTTATGTTTCCTGCCCATGAACCTGCCCAAATGTCTTTTAAACCGTGTCATCAAACGCTAGACTCAACACTGGGCAAAGACTGTGAGCATCCACTTTATAGAGGGTCCAGCAGATGGAGGTGAATAAAATCATGAGGGGATTATCCAGGCTGGGAGAATCAAGAACCAGGGAGCACAGGTTGAAGGTGAGAGGGGCAAGGTTTAATAAGAACTTGGGGGCAACGTTTTCACTCCAAGGGTGCTGGGTGTTTGGAACGAGCTGCCAGAGGCCGGGTCAAACCTGTCCTCACCCTCTACACTTCTCCTTTCACCTCTCACTTTCTCCAAGTTAAAGGTGTGGCCATGAGCACTGGCATGGGCCCCAGCTGTGCCAGCCTTTTATTATTTACATCAAACAGTCCCAGAAACATGGAACATAGAAAAACAGGTGCAGGAGAAGGCCATTCAGCCCTTCGAGCCAGCACCGCCATTCAATATGATCATGGCTGATCATCTAAACTCAGTATCCCGTTCCTGTTTTTTCCCCATATCCCTTGATTCCGTTAGCCCCAAGAGCTAAATGTAACTCTATCTTGAATACAACCAGTGGATTGGCCTCCACTAATTTCTGTGGCAGAGAATTACAAACATTCACAACTCTCTAGTTGAAAAAGTTTTTCCTCATCTCAGTCCTAAATGGCCGTCCCCTTATTCTTAAACTGTGACCCCTGGTTCTGGACTTCCCCAACATCAGGAACATTGTTCCTGCATCTAGCCTGTCCAATCCGTTAAGAATTTGATGTTTCTTCAAGATACCCTCTCATCCTTCCAAATTCCAGTGAATACAAGCCCAGTCGACCCATTCTTTCATCATATGCCAGTCCCGCCAACCTGGGAATTAACCTGGTGAACCTACGCTGCACTCCCTCAAAAGCAAAAATGTCCTTCCTCAAATTAGGAGAACAAAAGTGCACAGAATACTCCAGGTGCGGTCTCACCAGGGCCCTGTACAACTGCAGTAGGAGCTCCTTGCTCCTAAACTCAAATCCTCTCGCAATGAAGGCCAACATGTCATTAGCCTTCTTCACTGCCTGCTGTACCTGCATGCTTACGTTCAGTGACTGATGTACAAACACAGCCAGGTCTCGTTGCACCTCCCCTTCTCCTAATCTGACACCATTCAAATAATAATCTGCCTTCCAGTTCTTGGCACCAAAGTGGATAACCTCACACTTGTCCACATTAAACTGCATCTGCCATGCATCTGCCCACTCACACAACCTGTCCAAGTCACCCTGCAGCCTCATAGCATCCTCCTCACAGCTCACACTGCCACCCAGCTTTGTGTCATCCGCAAACTTGGAGATGTTACATTTAATCCCCTCATCTAAACCGTTAATATATATTGTAAATAACACTATTTTGTCCTTGTTCCAAACGTACACTGGCTCCATCCCACAACTCTTTCTCCACGACATCACCCACTGCATCGGGGCTGCCTCCTGCACCCGTGCAGCTCATCGATGTAATGCACGTCATCACTAACCCACCCTGGCCTCACATTCACCTGCACCCTCTCTGATGCAGCTCCCCCCTTTAGTGATCTCTCTGTCTCCATCACAGGGGACAGACTATTGACTGATGTCTACGACAAACCTCCCGACTCACACAGTTACCTCCACTTCACCTCCCCCCTCCCTGACGTTTGCAACCACGCTATTCCCTGCTCCCAACTTCTCTGCCTCGGCCTCATCTGCTCCCAAGATGAGACTTTCCATTCCTTCGCCCACTGCCCCTCACCCACTGACACTGCCCCTCACCCACTGACACTGCCCATCACCCACTGCCCCTCACCCACTGCCCCTCACCCACTGTCACTGCCCCTCACCCACTGCCCCTCACCCACTGCCCCTCACCCACTGCCCCTCACCCACTGACACTGCCCCTCACCCACTGCCCCTCACCCACTGTCACTGCCCCTCACCCACTGACACTGCCCATCACCCACTGTCACTGCCCATCACCCACTGCCCCTCACCCACTGCCCCTCACCCACTGCCCCTCACCCACTGTCACTGCCCATCACCCACTGCCCCTCACCCACTGCCCCTCACCCACTGACACTGCCCCTCACCCACTGACACTGCCCATCACCCACTGCCCCTCACCCACTGCCCCTCACCCACTGTCACAGCCCCTCACCCACTGCCCCTCACCCACTGTCACAGCCCCTCACCCACTGTCACAGCCCCTCACCCACTGCCCCTCACCCACTGTCACTGCCCCTCACCCACTGCCCCTCACCCACTGCCCCTCACCCACTGTCACTGCCCCTCACCCACTTCCGCACACCCACTGCCCCTCACCCACTGACACTGCCCCTCACCCACTTTCACAGCCCCTCACCCACTGACACTGCCGCTCACCCACTGACACTGCCCCTCACCCACTGACACTGCCCCTCACCCACTGCCCCTCACCCACTGACACTGCCCCTCACCCACTGACACTGCCCCTCACCCACTGCCCCTCACCCACTGACACTGCCCATCACCCACTGCCCCTCACCCACTGCCCCTCACCCACTGCCCCTCACCCACTGCCCCTCACCCACTGCCCCTCACCCACTGCCCCTCACCCACTGACACTGCCCCTCACCCACTGCCCCTCACCCACTGTCACAGCCCCTCACCCACTGACACTGCCCCTCACCCACTGCCCCTCACCCACTGTCACTGCCCCTCACCCACTGCCCCTCACACACTGTCACTGCCCCTCACCCACTGTCACTGCCCCTCACCCACTGCCCCTCACCAACTGACCCTCACCCACTGCCCCTCACCCACTGACACTGCCCCTCACCCACTGCCCCACACCCACTGTCACTGCCCCTCACCCACTGACACTGCCCCTCACCCACTGCCCCTCACCCAATGTCACTGCCCCTCACCCACTGCCCCTCACCCACTGCCCCTCACCCACTGCCCCTCACCCACTGCCCCTCACCCACTGTCATTGCCCCTCACCCACTGCCCCTCACCCACTGCCCCTCACCCACTGACACTCACCCACTGCCCCTCACCCACTGCCCCTCACCCACTGCCCCTCACCCACTGTCACTGCCCCTCACCCACTGCCCCTCACCCACTGACACTACCCCTCACCCACTGTCACTGCCCCTCACCCACTGCCCCTCACCCACTGCCCCTCACCCACTGCCCCTCACCCACTGCCCCTCACCCACTGCCCCTCACCCACTGCCCCTCACCCACTGTCACTGCCCCTCACCCACTGACACTGCCCCTCACCCAATGACATTCACCCACTGACACTGCCCCTCACCCACTGTCACTGCCCCTCACCCACTGCCCCTCACCCACTGCCCCTCACCCACTGCCCCTCACCCACTGCCCCTCACCCACTGCCCCTCACCCACTGTCACTGCCCCTCACCCACTGTAACTGCCCCACACCCACTGTCACTGCCCCTCACCCACTGACACTGCCCCTCACCCACTGTCACTGCCCCTCACCCACTGCCCCTCACCCACTGCCCCTCACCCACTGTCACTGCCCCTCACCCACTGCCCCTCACCCACTGTCACTGCCCCTCACCCACTGTCACTGCCCCTCACCCACTGCCCCTCACCCACTGCCCCTCACCCACTGACACTGCCCCTCACCCACTGCCCCTCACCCACTGCCCCTCACCCACTGCCCCTCACCCACTGCCCCTCACCCACTGCCCCTCACCCACTGCTCCTCACCCACTGACACTGCCCCTCACCCACTGCCCCTCACCCACTGCCCCTCACCCACTGTCACTGCCCCTCACCCACTGCCCCTCACCCACTGACACTGCCCCTCACCCACTGCCCCTCACCCACTGACACTGCCCCTCACCCACTGCCCCTCACCCACTGCCCCTCACCCACTGCCCCTCACCCACTGCCCCTCACCCACTGACCCTCACCCACTGCCCCTCACCCACTGCCCCTCACCCACTGCCCCACACCCACTGCCCCTCACCCACTGACACTGCCCCTCACCCACTGCCCCTCACCCACTGTCACTGCCCCTCACCCACTGTCACTGCCCCTCACCCACTGTCACTGCCCCTCACCCACTGACACTGCCCCTCACCCACTGCCCCTCACCCACTGCCCCTCACCCACTGTCACTGCCCCTCACCCACTGTCACTGCCCCTCACCCACTGACACTGCCCCTCACCCACTGACCTTCACCCACTGACACTGCCCCTCACCCACTGACACTGCCCCTCACCCACTGCCCCTCACCCACTGACACTGCCCCTCACCCACTGTCACTGCCCCTCACCCACTGCCCCTCACCCACTGCCCCTCACCCACTGCCCCTCATCCACTGCCCATCACCCACTGCCCCTCACCCACTGCCCCTCACCCACTGCCCCTCACCCACTGCCCCTCATCCACTGCCCCTCACCCACTGCCCCTCACCCACTGCCCCTCACCCACTGACACTGCCCCTCGCCCACTGTCACTGCCCCTCACCCACTGCCCCTCACCCACTGCCCCTCACCCACTGTCACTGCCCTTCACCCACTGCCCCTCACCCACTGTCACTGCCCCTCATCCACTGCCCCTCACCCACTGCCCCTCACCCACTGCCCCTCACCCACTGCCCCTCACCCACTGCCCCTCACCCACTGCCCCTCACCCACTGCCCCTCACCCACTGCCTCACACCCACTGCCCCTCACCCACTGACACTGCCCCTCACCCACTGCCCCTCACCCAATGTCACTGCCCCTCACCCACTGCCCCTCACCCACTGCCCCTCACCCACTGTCATTGCCCCTCACCCACTGCCCCTCACCCACTGCCCCTCACCCACTGACACTCACCCACTGCCCCTCACCCACTGCCCCTCACCCACTGCCCCTCACCCACTGACCCTCACCCACTGCCCCTCACCCACTGCCCCTCACCCACTGTCACTGCCCCTCACCCACTGCCCCTCACCCACTGCCCCTCACCCACTGTCATTGCCCCTCACCCACTGCCCCTCACCCACTGCCCCTCACCCACTGACACTCACCCACTGCCCCTCACCCACTGCCCCTCACCCACTGACACTACCCCTCACCCACTGTCACTGCCCCTCACCCACTGCCCCTCACCCACTGCCCCTCACCCACTGCCCCTCACCCACTGCCCCTCACCCACTGCCCCTCACCCACTGCCCCTCACCCACTGTCACTGCCCCTCACCCACTGTAACTGCCCCTCACCCAATGACATTCACCCACTGACACTGCCCCTCACCCACTGACACTGCCCCTCACCCACTGCCCCTCACCCACTGCCCCTCACCCACTGTCACTGCCCCTCACCCACTGTAACTGCCCCACACCCACTGTCACTGCCCCTCACCCACTGACACTGCCCCTCACCCACTGTCACTGCCCCTCACCCACTGCCCCTCACCCACTGCCCCTCACCCACTGTCACTGCCCCTCACCCACTGCCCCTCACCCACTGTCACTGCCCCTCACCCACTGTCACTGCCCCTCACCCACTGCCCCTCACCCACTGCCCCTCACCCACTGACACTGCCCCTCACCCACTGCCCCTCACCCACTGTCACTGCCCCTCACCCACTGCCCCTCACCCACTGCCCCTCACCCACTGCCCCTCACCCACTGCTCCTCACCCACTGACACTGCCCCTCACCCACTGCCCCTCACCCACTGACACTGCCCCTCACCCACTGCCCCTCACCCACTGCCCCTCACCCACTGACACTGCCCCTCACCCACTGCCCCTCACCCACTGCCCCTCACCCACTGCCCCTCACCCACTGCCCCTCACCCACTGACCCTCACCCACTGCCCCTCACCCACTGCCCCTCACCCACTGCCCCACACCCACTGCCCCTCACCCACTGACACTGCCCCTCACCCACTGCCCCTCACCCACTGACACTGCCCCTCACCCACTGCCCCTCACCCACTGTCACTGCCCCTCACCCACTGTCACTGCCCCTCACCCACTGTCACTGCCCCTCACCCACTGACACTGCCCCTCACCCACTGCCCCTCACCCACTGCCCCTCACCCACTGACACTGCCCCTCACCCACTGCCCCTCACCCACTGTCACTGCCCCTCACCCATTGTCACTGCCCCTCACCCACTGACACTGCCCCTCACCCACTGACCTTCACCCACTGACACTGCCCCTCACCCACTGACACTGCCCCTCACCCACTGCCCCTCACCCACTGACACTGCCCCTCACCCACTGTCACTGCCCCTCACCCACTGCCCCTCACCCACTGCCCCTCACCCACTGCCCCTCATCCACTGCCCATCACCCACTGCCCCTCACCCACTGCCCCTCACCCACTGCCCCTCACCCACTGCCCCTCATCCACTGCCCCTCACCCACTGCCCCTCACCCACTGCCCCTCACCCACTGACACTGCCCCTCGCCCACTGTCACTGCCCCTCACCCACTGCCCCTCACCCACTGCCCCTCACCCACTGTCACTGCCCTTCACCCACTGCCCCTCACCCACTGTCACTGCCCCTCATCCACTGCCCCTCACCCACTGCCCCTCACCCACTGACCCTCACCCACTGTCACTGCCCCTCACCCACTGCCCCTCACCCACTGACACTCACCCACTGCCCCTCACCCACTGACCCTCACCCACTGCCCCTCACCCACTGCCCCTCACCCACTGCCCCACACCCACTGCCCCTCACCCACTGACACTGCCCCTCACCCACTGCCCCTCACCCACTGACACTGCCCCTCACCCACTGCCCCTCACCCACTGTCACTGCCCCTCACCCACTGTCACTGCCCCTCACCCACTGTCACTGCCCCTCACCCACTGACACTGCCCCTCACCCACTGCCCCTCACCCACTGCCCCTCACCCACTGTCACTGCCCCTCACCCACTGTCACTGCCCCTCACCCACTGACACTGCCCCTCACCCACTGACCTTCACCCACTGACACTGCCCCTCACCCACTGACACTGCCCCTCACCCACTGCCCCTCACCCACTGACACTGCCCCTCACCCACTGTCACTGCCCCTCACCCACTGCCCCTCACCCACTGCCCCTCACCCACTGCCCCTCATCCACTGCCCATCACCCACTGCCCCTCACCCACTGCCCCTCACCCACTGCCCCTCACCCACTGCCCCTCATCCACTGCCCCTCACCCACTGCCCCTCACCCACTGCCCCTCACCCACTGACACTGCCCCTCGCCCACTGTCACTGCCCCTCACCCACTGCCCCTCACCCACTGCCCCTCACCCACTGTCACTGCCCTTCACCCACTGCCCCTCACCCACTGTCACTGCCCCTCATCCACTGCCCCTCACCCACTGCCCCTCACCCACTGCCCCTCACCCACTGCCCCTCACCCACTGCCCCTCACCCACTGCCCCTCACCCACTGCCCCTCACCCACTGCCTCACACCCACTGCCCCTCACCCACTGACACTGCCCCTCACCCACTGCCCCTCACCCAATGTCACTGCCCCTCACCCACTGCCCCTCACCCACTGCCCCTCACCCACTGTCATTGCCCCTCACCCACTGCCCCTCACCCACTGCCCCTCACCCACTGACACTCACCCACTGCCCCTCACCCACTGCCCCTCACCCACTGCCCCTCACCCACTGACCCTCACCCACTGCCCCTCACCCACTGCCCCTCACCCACTGTCACTGCCCCTCACCCACTGCCCCTCACCCACTGCCCCTCACCCACTGTCATTGCCCCTCACCCACTGCCCCTCACCCACTGCCCCTCACCCACTGACACTCACCCACTGCCCCTCACCCACTGCCCCTCACCCACTGACACTACCCCTCACCCACTGTCACTGCCCCTCACCCACTGCCCCTCACCCACTGCCCCTCACCCACTGCCCCTCACCCACTGCCCCTCACCCACTGCCCCTCACCCACTGCCCCTCACCCACTGTCACTGCCCCTCACCCACTGTAACTGCCCCTCACCCAATGACATTCACCCACTGACACTGCCCCTCACCCACTGACACTGCCCCTCACCCACTGCCCCTCACCCACTGCCCCTCACCCACTGTCACTGCCCCTCACCCACTGTAACTGCCCCACACCCACTGTCACTGCCCCTCACCCACTGACACTGCCCCTCACCCACTGTCACTGCCCCTCACCCACTGCCCCTCACCCACTGCCCCTCACCCACTGTCACTGCCCCTCACCCACTGCCCCTCACCCACTGTCACTGCCCCTCACCCACTGTCACTGCCCCTCACCCACTGCCCCTCACCCACTGCCCCTCACCCACTGACACTGCCCCTCACCCACTGCCCCTCACCCACTGTCACTGCCCCTCACCCACTGCCCCTCACCCACTGCCCCTCACCCACTGCCCCTCACCCACTGCTCCTCACCCACTGACACTGCCCCTCACCCACTGCCCCTCACCCACTGACACTGCCCCTCACCCACTGCCCCTCACCCACTGCCCCTCACCCACTGACACTGCCCCTCACCCACTGCCCCTCACCCACTGCCCCTCACCCACTGCCCCTCACCCACTGCCCCTCACCCACTGACCCTCACCCACTGCCCCTCACCCACTGCCCCTCACCCACTGCCCCACACCCACTGCCCCTCACCCACTGACACTGCCCCTCACCCACTGCCCCTCACCCACTGACACTGCCCCTCACCCACTGCCCCTCACCCACTGTCACTGCCCCTCACCCACTGTCACTGCCCCTCACCCACTGTCACTGCCCCTCACCCACTGACACTGCCCCTCACCCACTGCCCCTCACCCACTGCCCCTCACCCACTGACACTGCCCCTCACCCACTGCCCCTCACCCACTGTCACTGCCCCTCACCCATTGTCACTGCCCCTCACCCACTGACACTGCCCCTCACCCACTGACCTTCACCCACTGACACTGCCCCTCACCCACTGACACTGCCCCTCACCCACTGCCCCTCACCCACTGACACTGCCCCTCACCCACTGTCACTGCCCCTCACCCACTGCCCCTCACCCACTGCCCCTCACCCACTGCCCCTCATCCACTGCCCATCACCCACTGCCCCTCACCCACTGCCCCTCACCCACTGCCCCTCACCCACTGCCCCTCATCCACTGCCCCTCACCCACTGCCCCTCACCCACTGCCCCTCACCCACTGACACTGCCCCTCGCCCACTGTCACTGCCCCTCACCCACTGCCCCTCACCCACTGCCCCTCACCCACTGTCACTGCCCTTCACCCACTGCCCCTCACCCACTGTCACTGCCCCTCATCCACTGCCCCTCACCCACTGCCCCTCACCCACTGACCCTCACCCACTGTCACTGCCCCTCACCCACTGCCCCTCACCCACTGACACTCACCCACTGCCCCTCACCCACAGCCCCTCACCCACTGCCCCACACCCACTGCCCCTCACCCACTGACTGCCCCTCACCCACTGCCCCTCACCCACTGTCACTGCCCCTCACCCACTGCCCCTCACCCACTGACACTACCCACTGCCCCTCACCCACTGACACTGCCCCTCACCCACTGACACTGCCCCTCACCCACTGTCACTGCCCCTCACCCACTGCCCCTCACCCACTGACTGCCCCTCACCCACTGCCCCTCACCCACTGTCACTGCCCCTCACCCACTGCCCCTCACCCACTGACACTGCCCCTCACCCACTGACACTGCCCCTCACCCACTGTCACTGCCCCTCACCCACTGCCCCTCACCCACTGTCACTGCCCCTCACCCACTGTCACTGCCCCTCACCCACTGCCCCTCACCCACTGCCCCTCACCCACTGACACTGCCCCTCACCCACTGCCCCTCACCCACTGACACTGCCCCTTACCCACTGACCTTCACCCACTGACACTGCCCCTCACCCACTGCCCCTCACCCACATTCACTGCCCCTCACCCACTGACACTGCCCCTCACCCACTGTCACTGCCCCTCACCCACTGCCCCTCACCCACTGTCACTGCCCCTCACCCACTGTCACTGCCCCTCACCCACTGCCCCTCACCCACTGCCCCTCACCCACTGCCCCTCACCCACTGCCCCTCACCCACTGACACTGCCCCTCACCCACTGACCTTCACCCACTGACACTGCCCCTCACCCACTGACACTGCCCATCACCCACTGCCCCTCACCCACTGCCCCTCACCCACTGTCACTGCCCCTCACCCACTGCCCCTCACCCACCGTCACTGCCCCTCACCCACTGACACTGCCCCTCACCCACTGCCCCTCACCCACTGCCCCTCACCCACTGCCCCTCACCCACTGACACTGCCCCTCACCCACTGCCCCTCACCCACTGCCCCTCACCCACTGACACTGCCCCTCACCCACTGCCCCTCACCCACTGCCCCTCACCCACTGCCCCTCACCCACTGACACTGCCCCTCACCCACTGCCCCTCACCCACTGCCCCTCACCCACTGTCACTGCCCCTCACCCACTGCCCCTCACCCACTGTCACTGCCCCTCACCCACTGTCACTGCCCCTCACCCACTGTCACTGCCCCTCACCCACTGTCACTGCCCCTCACCCACTGACACTGCCCATCACCCACTGTCACTGCCCCTCACCCACTGCCCCTCACCCACTGTCACTGCCCCTCACCCACTGACACTGCCCATCACCCACTGTCACTGCCCCTCACACACTGCCCCTCACCCACTGTCACTGCCCCTCACCCACTGCCCCTCACCCACTGCCCCTCACCCACTGCCCCTCACCCACTGCCCCTCACCCACTGCCCCTCACCCACTGCCCCTCACCCACTGCCCCTCACCCACTGCCCCTCACCCACTGCCCCTCACACACTGCCCCTCACCCACTGACACTGCCCCTCACCCACTGCCCCTCACCCACTGCCCCTCACCCACTGCCCCTCACCCACTGCCCCTCACCCACTGTCACTGCCCCTCACCCACTGCCCCTCACCCACTGCCCCTCACCCACTGTCACTGCCCCTCACCCACTGCCCCTCACCCACTGTCACTGCCCCTCACCCACTGCCCCTCACCCACTGCCCCTCACCCACTGCCCCTCACCCACTGCCCCTCACCCACTGCCCATCACCCACTGCCCCTCACCCACTGCCCCTCACCCACTGCCCCTCACCCACAGCCCCACACCCACTGCCCCTCACCCACTGACTGCCCCTCACCCAGTGACTGCCCCTCACCCACTGCCCCTCACCCACTGTCACTGCCCCTCACCCACTGCCCCTCACCCACTGCCCCTCACCCACTGACACTGCCCCTCACCCACTGACACTGCCCCTCACCCACTGTCACTGCCCCTCACCCACTGTCACTGCCCCTCACCCACTGCCCCTCACCCACTGACACTACCCCTCACCCACTGCCCCTCACCCACTGACCTTCACCCACTGACACTGCCCCTCACCCACTGCCCCTCACCCACTTTCACTGCCCCTCACCCACTGACACTGCCCCTCACCCACTGTCACTGCCCATCACCCACTGCCCCTCACCCACTGTCACTGCCCCTCACCCACTGTCACTGCCCCTCACCCACTGCCCCTCACCCACTGTCACTGCCCCTCACCCACTGCCCCTCACCCACTGTCACTGCCCCTCACCCACTGCCCCTCACCCACTGCCCCTCACCCACTGACACTCACCCACTGCCCCTCACCCACTGCCCCTCACCCACTGCCCCTCACCCACTGTCACTGCCCCTCACCCACTGCCCCTCACCCACTGACACTACCCCTCACCCACTGTCACTGCCTCACCCACTGCCCCTCACCCACTGACACTGCCCCTCACCCACTGTAACTGCCCCACACCCACTGTCACTGCCTCACCCACTGACCTTCACCCACTGACACTGCCCCTCACCCACTGACACTGCCCATCACCCACTGCCCCTCACCCACTGCCCCTCACCCACTGCCCCTCACCCACTGCCCCTCACCCACTGCCCCTCACCCACTGTCACTGCCCCTCACCCACTGTCACTGCCCCTCACCCACTGCCCCTCACCCACTGCCCCTCACCCACTGCCCCTCACCCACTGTCACTGCCCCTCACCCACTGTCACTGCCCCTCACCCACTGCCCCTCACCCACTGTCACTGCCCCTCACCCACTGTCACTGCCCCTCACCCACTGTCACTGCCCCTCACCCACTGTCACTGCCCCTCAGCCACTGCCCCTCACCCACTGCCCATCACCCACTGTCACTGCCCCTCACCCACTGCCCCTCACCCACTGCCCCTCACCCACTGTCACTGCCCCTCACCCACTGCCCCTCACCCACTGCCCCTCACCCACTGCCCCTCACCCACTGCCCCTCACCCACTGTCACTGCCCCTCACCCACTGCCCCTCACCCACTGACACTACCCCTCACCCACTGTCACTGCCCCTCACCCACTGCCCCTCACCCACTGTCACTGCCCCTCACCCACTGACACTGCCCCTCACCCACTGACCTTCACCCACTGACACTGCCCCTCACCCACTGCTCCTCACCCACTGCCCCTCACCCACTGCCCCTCACCCACTGCCCCTCACCCACTGTCACTGCCCCTCACCCACTGCCCCTCACCCACTGTCACTGCCCCTCACCCACTGACACTGCCCCTCACCCACTGCCCCTCACCCACTGCCCCTCACCCACTGCCCCTCACCCACTGCCCCTCACCCACTGACACTGCCCCTCACCCACTGCCCCTCACCCACTGCCCCTCACCCACTGACACTGCCCCTCACCCACTGACCTTCACCCACTGACACTGCCCCTCACCCACTGACACTGCCCATCACCCACTGCCCCTCACCCACTGCCCCTCACCCACTGCCCCTCACCCACTGACACTGCCCCTCACCCACTGTCACTGCCCCTCACCCACTGTCACTGCCCCTCACCCACTGTCACTGCCCCTCACCCACTGACACTGCCCCTCACCCACTGCCCCTCACCCACTGCCCCTCACCCACTGTCACTGTCCCTCACCCTCTGCCCCTCACCCACTGTCACTGCCCCTCACCCACTGCCCCTCACCCACTGCCCCTCACCCACTGCCCCTCACCCACTGCCCCTCACCCACTGCCCATCACCCACTGCCCCTCACCCACTGCCCCTCACCCACTGCCCCTCACCCACAGCCCCTCACCCACAGCCCCACACCCACTGCCCCTCACCCACTGCCCCTCACCCACTGACTGCCCCTCACCCACTGCCCCTCACCCACTGTCACTGCCCCTCACCCACTGCCCCTCACCCACTGCCCCTCACCCACTGCCCCTCACCCACTGTCACTGCCCCTCACCCACTGCCCCTCACCCACTGTCACTGCCCCTCACCCACTGTCACTGCCCCTCACCCACTGCCCCTCACCCACTGCCCCTCACCCACTGCCCCTCACCCACTGACACTGCCCCTCACCCACTGACACTGCCCCTCACCCACTGTCACTGCCCCTCACCCACTGTCACTGCCCCTCACTCACTGTCACTGCCCCTCACCCACTGCCCCTCACCCACTGACACTGCCCCTCACCCACTGCCCCTCACCCACTTTCACTGCCCCTCACCCACTGACACTGCCCCTCACCCACTGTCACTGCCCATCACCCACTGCCCCTCACCCACTGTCACTGCCCCTCACCCACTGTCACTGCCCCTCACCCACTGCCCCTCACCCACTGTCACTGCCCCTCACCCACTGCCCCTCACCCACTGCCCCTCACCCACTGTCACTGCCCCTCACCCACTGCCCCTCACCCACTGCCCCTCACCCACTGCCCCTCACCCACTGCCCCTCACCCACTGCCCCTCACCCACTGCCCCTCACCCACTGCCCCTCACCCACTGCCCCTCACCCACTGCCCCTCACCCACTGCCCCTCACCCACTGTCACTGCCCCTCACCCACTGTAACTGCCCCACACCCACTGTCACTGCCCCTCACCCACTGCCCCTCACCCA
>NW_027603015.1:0-23071 GCF_053455715.1 Rhinoraja longicauda
GATGGATGGATGGATGCTGACACTGCCCCTGTCTCTGCGTTACTCTCTCTCTCTTTCCCTCTCTCTCTCTCTCTCTCTCTCACACACACACACACACACACACACTGTCTCTCTCTCTCACACACACACACACACACTCTCTCTCTCCCCCTCTCTCTCTCTCTTTCTCTCTCTCTCTCTCTTCTTTCTCCCAACTCTCCACTTGATAAAATGACATTTGCAATGAACAATTAAACTAGACTGACATTTGATAACCGTCTGATGAAGTGAAATACGCTCTCCCTCCCCATGAAACACCACAACATGTGCCTGACATTTGTGGCAGGTGCAGCACTAACAAATAAACTGCTTTTAACCCGCCTGACTTCTGTTTGGATATTTAGTTCCCACTAAACTCTAGCCTTGAAGTCAGAGGAATTAAACATCAACAAGTGGCCACGTTGCTCAAAGATGCAGATTAAGCAGAAAAATAACACCATTGCCTGTCATATGTATTGATCATTTTTAATGACAGTCCCTGATCATTGAAGTGTTTATTTCAGTTTCTACCCCCTCATTCTCCCCCCTGCACTTTATAATACACTTACAATAATAAATTAAACCTAACAAATATTTGATCCCCCCTCTCCCCCTCTCTCTCTCTCCTACTCTCTCCCATTTCTCCCTCTCTCTGCCCTCTCTCTCTGCCCTCTCTCTCACTCCGCCTCCACTCTCTCTCCCCCTCTCTTACTGCCCCCTCTCTTCCACCTCTCTTCCGGTGCCCTGTCTCCCTCCCATCTCTCCCCTCTCGCTCTCACACCTCTCTCTTCCTCGTCCCTCTCCCCTCAACTCTCTCCCCCTCTTATTCCCCTCTCTCACTCTCCCCCCCTCCCCCTGTCCTGAAACACCACCACCTATTCAGTGTAGATGTTGACCATCATGGGGACTGGACTCTGCATAAGGGGTGGGGTGGGGGATGGTGATATTTCGTGGTTACGGGAGTAAACGACCTTTCTGTTGTCCTCTGGTGGGAACAGGAGGCAAAAGTCGGCCATCTTGAAACAGGCCGAAAACTCGCCCTCCTCTACCTGTTTCACCTTTTCCCTTTTTATTTCAGATGCAGCACGGAAACAGGCCATTCAGCCCACCGAGTCCGTTCCGACCAGCGATCGCCCGTTCACAGATTTATTAATTTAGAGATATAGCGCAGAAACTAAACTAATATACCAAACATTCCACACCCTCTCTCTCTCCCCTTCTCTCTCTCACACACTCACCCCATCTCCCTCTCATCCCTTTTGACTAAATATACTAAACTAAATTAAACTATATTAATATTTGATACCCTGCCCCCCTCCACTTTATAATAAAATTTACAATATATTAAGCTAATATTTGTTATCCCCTCTCTCCCCCTCCCTATCTCTCCCTCTCTCTCTCTCTCCTCTTTCTCTCCCCCCTCCACTGTATAAGAAAACATTAAAAATAATAAATTAAACAACTAATATTTGATACCCCCTCTCCCCCTCTTTCTACCCTATCACTCTCCCTCTCCACCCTTTCTCTCTCTTTCTCTCTCCCCTCTCTCTCACCCTCTCTCAATCTTTCTCTCACCCTCTCTCTCTCACCCCCTCTCTCTTTCGCCTTTTTATCTCCCCCCTGTGATATCACAGTCAGTGAAAATGGTGAGCAAGAATTAAAGCAGGAACTTTTTCAGATTGGAAAGTGAGCTGAGAAATAGCAAATGGTGTTTGTTGCAGGTAAGTGTGAGGTTTAAATTTTGGGAAGTCAGACCAGGGCATGATCTTCACCGTGAATGATAGTTCGCTGGGGATTGTTGTAGAGCAGAGGGATCTCAGAACAAAAGTACATAGTTGCAAAAAAAGGGACGTAACAGGGGGATAGGGTGGTGGAGAAGGTTGTTTTGGCGAACTGTCTTCATCAGCCAGTGAATAAAATTTAAAAGTTGGAAAGTTATGTTCAGTTGGACAAGACGTTAGTGAGGACGCACTTGGAGTAATGTGCATATTTTTAGCCACCGTGTTTGGGCAATATGCCACTAATTTGTAAAGAGCGCTGAATATATTATCGAACAAGTTGCCCGGAGACAAGGTTCGGAGCTCGAGGGAAAGGCTGGACACGCCAGGACTTTATTCCATGGAGCTCAGTAGAGAGAGCAGTGATCTCGTGGGGGTGCCCAGTATCATAGGGAGTGCCATAGTAATAACACTACGACATTTGGACAGGTACATGAGGACACTGGTTAGTGGCCAATTAGTGGGCAATCAGGAGATGAGTGGGCAAAATTAGAGCACGTAGTATAGGGGGCAGTGTATTGACATGGATAGAAAATTGGTTGGCAGATAGGAAACAAAGAGTAGGAATTAATGGGTCCCTTTCGCAATGGCAGGCAGTGACTAATGGGGTACCGCAAGGCTCGGTTCTGGGACCGCAGCCATTTACAATCCATATATAGATGATTTTGATGAAGGAATAAAAAGTAACATAAGCAGATTTTCAGATGACACAAAGCTGGGTGGCATGATGAACTGTGAAAAAGATGCTATGAGGATGCAGGGTGACTTGTATAGGTTGGGTGAGTGGGCAGATGCAGTGTAATGTGGATAAATGGGAGGTTATCCACTTTGGTGGCAAGAACAAGAAGGCAGATTATTATCTGAATGGTGTCCGATTATGATAAGGGGAAGTGCAAGAAGACCTGGGAATCCTTGTAGATCAGTCAATAAAAGTAAGCATGCAGGTACGGCAGGCAGTGAAGAAAGCTAATGGCATGTTAGACTTCGCAACGAGAGGATTTGAGTACAAGAGCAAAGAGATCCTTCTTCAGTTGTACAGGGACCTGGTGAGACCACATCTGAGGTATTGTGTGCACATTTGGTCTCCCAATTTGTGGAAGGACATTCTTGCTATTGAGGGAATGCAGCGCAGGTTCACGAGGTTAATTCGCAGGATGGCGGGACTGTCATATGATGAAAGAATGGAGCGACTGGGCTTGTATTTACTGGAGTTTAGAGGGGATCTTATAGAAACAGATACAATTATTAAGGGATGCAGGAAACATGTTTCCGATGTTGGGGGAGTCCAGAACCAGATGCCACAGTTTAAGAATCAGGTGTAGGCCATTTAGTACTGAAATGAGGAAAAACTCTTTCACCCAGAGAGTTGTGAAGTTATGAAATTCTCAAAGGTCAGACTGGGAGTGGGAGGGGGAGTTGAAGTGCTCAGCCACCGGGTCTGACCTTTCTGTCATGGGACTCCTCCAGTGCCATAGTGAGGCCCACCGGAAATTGGAGGAACAGCACCTCATATTTCGCTTGGGCAGCTTGCAGCCCAGCGGTATGTACATTGACATCTCCAACTTTAGACATTTCCTCTGTCTCTCTCCTATTCCCCCCCCTCCCACTTCCCAGTTCTCCCACTGTCTTCCTGTCTCCATCTATATCCTTTCTTTGTCCGGTCCCCCTGACATCAGTCTGAAGAAGGGTCTCGACCCGAAGCGTCACCTATTCCCGCGCGGACTAATGTGACACACTCTCTCCCCTTTCACTCTCCCCTTCTCTCTCTCTCACACTCACCCCATCTCTCTCTCTCTCTCTCTCTCTCTCCTCTCCTTTGACTAAATAAACTAAACTAAATTAAAGAGCTCTAGGGGCAAGCGGAATCTAGGAATATGGGGAGAAGCCGGCACAGGTTACTGATTGTGGATGATCTGCCATGATCACAATGAATGGCGGTGTTGGCACGAAGGGCCAATTGGACTCCTCCTGCACCTATTTTCTACGTTTCTATGTCTCTAAACTAAAAATAATCTCTCCCCTTTCTCTCCCCCCTCACAATAATCAATTAATTCACAATAATAAACTAAACTAATATTTGATATTCTTTCTCGCATTCCATTTTATAATAAATTCAACAATAAACTAAACTAATATTTGTTACCCACTCTCTCTCCCTCCCCTTCCTCCCCCTCACTCTCTCTCCCCTCTTTCTCTACTTCTCTTTCCCTCCCCCCCATTTTATAAGACTACATTTACAACAATCAATTAAACTAAACTAATATTTGATACCAACTTCCCGCTCCCTCTCTCCCCACTCTCCCCTCCCCTCCCTCTCCCGACCTCTCCTATCTCTCCCCTCTCTCTGCCCTCTCCCTCTCTCCTTTTTCTCCCCAGTCTCTCTCTCTTCCCCAGTCTCTCCACCTCTCTCTCCCCCTCTCTCTCTCTTCCCCTCACCTCATTTCTCTCTCTCTCCTCTCTTTTGACTAAATAAAATAAACTGTTAAAATAAAAACTAAACTCTCCCCTCTCTTCCTCCTCTCTCTCCCCCTCTCTCTCCCTCTCCCTTTCTCCCCCTCTCGCTTCCCCCTCTATCTCACCTCTCTCTCACTTCCCCCTCTCTCTCCTCTCTTTCACTCTTCCTCCTCTTTCTCTCACCACCCTCTCTCCCTTCCTTCAGTCTCTCCCCGTCTCTCTTTCTCCTCTCTCTCCCCCTCTCCACTTCATTTTCATAAATTTACAATTATAAACTAAACTAATATTTGATACCATGACCCCCCCTCGACTTGAGAACCAAATTTACAATATATTAAGCTAACAATTATTACCCCCTCTCTCTCCCTCTCCTTCCCTCCCCGCCCTCTCTCTCTCTCTCCCTTCTCTCTCTCTCCCTCTTTCTCTCCCCCGTGCACTATATAAGAATACATTTAAAAGTCACAGCGTCATGGAGTCATGTAGCACGGAAATATCCGGCCCAACTCGCCCACTCCAATGCAACTTGCCCCGTCTATCCCAGTCCCACTACCCGCGTTTGCCCCATATCTTTCTCAACCCGTCCCATCCACGTACATGTCTAAATGTTTCTTAAACTTTGCACCAGTACATGCGTCTGACAGCCCGTTCTATACACCCACCACCCTGTGTGTACGAGGACATTCTGTTTTTTTTGTGCGAGACTTGTATCCTATGTCTGACTTTCCTCAGATAGGCACAGACACAAAGTAAACCAGCTCAGAGTTCAGAGGCGGTTCCATCTAACAGGTCGGTTCATTAAAGGCCTTATCGACGCACAAAGGGAAACACTCTGAGGAGACCCACCTCTCTCTCCTCTCCTGTCCTCTCTCCCCCTCTCCTCCTTCTCTCCCCCTCCCCCCTCTCACCTTACCCCCTCTCTCTCTCACAAACCCCTGTCTCTCTCCCCCTCTCTAATTCTACTATCAGTTACGACCTTATGACAAACAGGGGGAGGATTGGGGAGTGGAGGAGGTGTGTGGGGGAGAGAGGGGGAGTAGTGTGGGAATGAGTGGAATGGGGAGAGAGAGTGCGGTGGAGCACGGGGAGAGGTAGGGGGAGTGTGGGAGAATGTAAGGAGTAGGAGTGTGGGCAGAGAGGGGGATGTGCGTGGGGAGAGAGATGGGGAGGCACGTGGGGGAGAGAGGGGGAGGAGAGAGGGGGAAAGAATGGGAGGAGTGGTGAGTGTGTGTGGAGAATGCAGGAGTGTGGGGATGGAGAGTGGTAGGAGAGTGGGGAGAGAGGGTGCGGAGAGAGAGGGGGATGTGTATGGGGAGAGAGATTCGCGGAGTGTGGCAAGACAGAGGGGAGTGTGGGGAGAGAGTGGGGAGGAGTGTGGAGAGGGGAGGAAGTGGGAAAACAGAATCGGAAAAGTGGGGAGAGGACAGAGAATGGGAGGAGGGAGAGAGGGAGAGAGAGAGAGAGAGAGAGTGAGGAGTGTTGGGAGAGACGCATAATGCGTTATTCCTTCAATCTTATCCAGCAGAAAGTTATCGACTCATTATCACCGCTGCCTATTAAAGTGAAAATAACAAATAAATACGTGTGCACCCGCCAACGTGGATAGAACAACAAGATGCCGTGAGAGCTCATTACAGATGAGATTAATTACTGAGAATGTTACTGCTTATACAGACCCATCACTGACCACACTGATAATGTTACTGCTTATCCAGACCCATCACTGACCACACTGATAATGTCACTGCTTATCCAGACCCATCACTGACCACACTGAAAATGTCACTGCTTATTATCCAGACCCATCACTGACCACACTGATAATATCACTGCTTATCTGGACCTTTGACAAAGTCTCCCATGGTAGACGGATCCAGGAGGTGAAGGCACACGGGATTAACGGTGACTTGGTCGCATGAATTCAGAACTGTCTGAATGATAGAAGGCAGAGTGTTGTGGTGGAAGGGCAATATTCAGGCTGGAGGTCTGTGACCAGTAGTAATACACAGGGATCTGTGCTGGGACCTCTACTGTTTGTGATACACATAAATGACTTGGGCGTGAATATACACGGGTTGTTTTGTAAGTTTGCGGATGACACCAAGATTTCTGGGGTTGAGGAATGTGAGGGAGGCTGTCTCAGTATTTAGTGGCGTATAGATCAAGTAGAGAGATGGGAGGGGTGGGGGAAATCACAGATGCAAATTATTCTGAGCAAATGAGAGATGTTGCAATTTGGGACGTCAAATGTGAGTTCAAACTATATAATTAATGGCATGACCCTTAACATCAGTGATGTATAAAAGTATCTTGCAATACAGGTAAACAGCTCCCTGAATGTGATAACGGCAGTGGACAGTTGTAAAGAGGCATATGGTACAGTTTCGTTCATTGGTCAAGGAGTGGTGGTCTATCTCAGGGATTGGTGCTGTGCTCATTGTTGTTTGTCATCTGTGTCAATGAGTTGCCTGAGAATGTAACGGACTAATGTATAAGTTTGCAGTTGACACTGAATTAGGTGGTATCACAGGCATTGAAAAATGATTGGCAAGGTTTAGAGCAGGAAATTTTTCAAATTGGAAAGTGGGCTGAGAAATGGCAAATGGTGCTTCTTGCAGATGTGTGAGATTTTAAATTAGGGAAGACCAGCCAGGGCATGATCTTCACCGCGAATGGTAGTTAGCTGGGTAGTGTTGTAGAGCAGAGGGAACTCAGAATAAAAGTACATAGTTGCAAGAAAAGGGACGTAACAGGGGGATAGGGCGGTGGGGAAGGTTTTTTTCCCACTGTCTTCATCAGCCAGTGAATAAAATTTAAAAGATGGAAAGTTATGTTCAGTTGGGCAAGACTTTGTTGAAGACGCACTTGGATACGTCACCATGTTTAGGAAATATGCCACTAATTTGTAAAGAGTGCAGAAAATAATTTCAACACGTTGACAGAAAACAAGGGTCGGAGCTACAGGGAAATGTTGGGCTCGCCAGGACTTTATTCCATGGAGCGCAGCAGGCAGTGCAGTGACCTCATAGAGGTGGACAGTGTCATAGGTAACGTCATAATGGGAACACTAAGACATTTGGACAGGTACATGAGGGGAATGGTTTAGAGGGAGATGATCCATATGCCGGCAAATGGGAATAGTTCAGATGAACTAAAATGCATCACCCCTCCCCATGAAACATGGCAACCTTTGTCTGAAATTTGCGTCAGGGACAGCACTAACATACAAACTGCTTTTAAATAGCCCTTGGATATTTTATTACCACAGAACTCGAGCTTTGAAATCAGAGGAATTTAACATCAATAAATGTCCACTCTTCTCAAAGGTGCAGATTAAGCAGAAAACATTATAATTGCCTGTCACGTACATTGGTCATTTTTAATAACAGTCCCTGATCATTGAAGTGTTTATTTCAGTTTCTACGAGTGCCTGGTTTGCACTGCATGATGGGAGATATGCTCTCTTGAATTGCTTGATAAATAAGCACATAAATGAAGTCTGCGTGTGTGGCAGCTTTCTCTGTGCCGCTGTGTGGACAGCCCGGACGGATGAGTTGGTCATTTACTCTCAGACCGACCTTACTGTCTGGTCTGTGGGTTTGAATTAACATCTACCTGTCACCTGGTCTGAAGTGGTTCACCACAATATAAACTGCAGATTGAACAGAGCCACAGCTAATGTTCACCGGCTGGAACTAATATTCCCCACTGGGTGAAGTACACAGAACATTTAGCCATCTCCCCCTTTCTCAGATCTGAAGCTGCATTTTAATTTTCAGCATTATGTGTTATTCTTTCAAATGTATGCCGGAGAGAGTTAATTAGCATTTCTAACCTGTTAATTAAGAAGAAAATAATAAGTTAACGCATCTTCAGCTGCCGTGTTTACCAGCGTGGATAGAGCAGCAAGATGGAATTAGTGCTCATTAAAGTTTAGATTAATTATGGATACTGAACGAGTTAACAATAGACAATAGGTGCAGGAGTAGGCCATTCGGCCGTTCGAGCCAGTACCACCATTCAATGTGATCATGGCTGATCATTCTCAATCAGTACCCCGTTCCTGCCTTCTCCTCATACCCCCTGACTCCGCTATCCTTAAGAGCTCTATCTAGCTCTCTCTTGAATGCATTGGGAGAATTGAGCTCCACTGCCATCTGAGGCAGAGAATTCCACAGATTTACAACTCTCTGAAAACGTTATTCCTCATCTCCGCTCTAAATGGCCTACCCTTTATTCTTAAACTGTGACCCCTTAATAATCTTATATGTTTCGATCAAATCCCCTCTCATCCTTCTAAATTCCAGTTTATACAAGCCTCGTCGCTCCAGTCTTTCAACATATGACAGTCCTGCCATTCCGGGAATTAACCTAGTAAATCTACGCTGCACGCCCTCAATAGCAAGAATATCCTTCCTCAACCCCTTTAGAATCGAACATTTGAATTAAAAGGAAGGGATTCTTTGAGAAGATGTGGGAAAAATGGATCGTTTATTTCAGCCATGACACCAACTGGATAAATGCCGAGCTAGATATTGGAAGACTGTGTTGTATAGAACTAGATGGTATGTTTGTGCGAATATTGAAATATCTCTAGATAACCAATCATTGTTACTTTTTTATATTTTATTTGGTAAGTGTACCACACTGTCTTGTTCAAATGTATTTATTTATCTATTTATCTCCTTTATTTATTTAGTTATCAATTCATTTATTTATTTAATTTTGTTGTTTTTCTTATTTTATTTTATTCATGTTGATGGTGTTGTCCTGTTTTGTATATTTCTCAGTGAAAAAACAATAAAAACAGAAAAGACAAAAAAGAAAGAATTCTTTATTTCACATCATATCAAATGTAAAACATCGGGGGCAGATTTAATGAGATCATGTCACTGCTTATCCAGACCCATCACTGACCACACTGATAATGTCACTGCTTATCCAGACCCATCACTGACCACACTGGTAATGTCACTGCTTATCCAGAGAGAAAGAGAGTGAAGAGTGTGGGGAGGAAGAGGGGAGGAACGTGGAGAGAGAGGGAGGTGTGTGGGGAGAGAAATGGGAGGAGTGGAGGGAGGGGGTGGAGGGTGGGAAGGGAGGGGGTTTGGGGAGAGGAATTGAATAGTGTGGGGAGAGAGAGGGAGTGGGGAGATAGAGTAGGCAGGATGAATGTGGGGAGCGAGAGGGGAGTGTGAGGAGAGAGAGGGGGAGTGTGGGGAGAATGACGGGGAGGACTGTGGGGAGAGAGGGGGTTTTAGGGGATGGGGAGGGAGGAGTGTGAGAGAAAGGGTGGAAGGATTGTGTGGGGAGAGAGTGGGATGAATGTGGGGATGGAGGGGGGAGTGGGGGAGAGTGGGGGAGAGGGAGAGGAGATGGGTGTGAGAGAGAGGAAGGTGTGTGGTGAGAGAGAGAGAGGGAGGAGTTTTGAGGGAGGATGGGGATTGTGGAGAGAAATGAGGAATGTGGGAATTGAGAGGGGTGGACTGTGTGGATAGGGGGGAGTGGGCAATAGACAATAGACAATAGGTGCAGGAGTAGGCCATTCAGCCCTTCGAGCCAGCACCGCCATTCAATGCGATCATGGCTGAGCACTCTCAATCAGTACCCCGTTCCTGCCTTCTCCCCATACCCCCTCACTCCGCTATCCTTAAGAGCTCTATCCAGCTCTCTCTTGAAAGCATCCAACGAACTGGCCTTCACTGCCTTCTGAGGCAGAGAATTCCACACCTTCACCACTCTCTGACTGAAAAAGTTCTTCCTCATCTCCGTTCTAAATGGCCTACCCCTTATTCTTAAAATGTGGCCCCTTGTTCTGGACTCCCCCAACATTGGGAACATGTTTCCTGCCTCTAATGTGTCCAATCCCCTAATTATCTTATATGTTTCAATAAGATCCCCCCTCAACCTTCTAAATTCCAGTGCATAGAAGCCTAATTGCTCCAGCCTTTCAACATACGACAATCCCGCCATTCCGGGAATTAACCTAAGGAGAGAGAGGAGTGTGAAAGAGAGGGAGGAAGGATAGTGTGGAGAGCGAGTTAGAGGAATGTGAGGATGGAGGGGAGGAGTGGGGAGAGTGGAAGAAGGGTGGGGGATGAATGTAGCGAGAGCGAGGGGTACAGGGGAAAGAGGTACAAGAGGAGTGATGGGAGATAGTGGAGGAGTGGGGAGTGAGTGGGGGAATGTGGCAGAGAAAGGGGAGGGTAAATATAGAGGAAGGGGTGAGGCGAGAGAGGGGAGATATGTGGGGAAAGAGAGATGGGGCAGAGAATGGACGAATGGGGAGAGAGGGGAGGAGATAGAGGTGGAGGTGTGTGGGGAATGAGGGGGAATGTGGGGAGAGAGAGGGGGAATGGGGGAGACAGAGGGGGAGGAGTGTGGGGACACAGAATGAGAGGAGTGGTGAGTGTGTGGGGAGAAAGACAGAGTGTGGGGTGGAGAATGAGAGGAGAGTGGGGAGAGAGGGGGTGTGGAGAGAGATGGGGAGGTGTGTGGGGAGAGAGATTGGAGGTGGCAGGACAGAGGGGAGTGTCGGGAGAGAGTGGGGAGGAGTGTGGAGAGAGGGGAGGAGATGGGAAGTCAGACGGTCAGAAAATTGGGGAGAGAGACGGGGGATCGGTATGGGAGAGAGAGAATGGACGGAGGGGGAGGGAGAGAGGCAGAGAGAGTGAGGAGTGTTGGGGAGACGCATTATGTGTTACTCACATGTATGCAGGAGAAAGATATTTATTCATTTTAACCACTGCCTATTAAAATGAAAATAACAAATAAAAACGTCTGCACCGGCCAACGTGGATAGAACAGCAAGATGCAGTGAGAGCTCATTAGAGATGAGATTAATTACTGATAGTGTCACTGCTTATCCAGACCCATCACTGACCACACTGATAATGTCACTGCTTATCCAGACCCATCACTAACCACACTGATAATGTCACGGCTTATCCAGACCCATCACTAATCACACTGATAATGTCACTGCTTATCCAGACCCATCACTAACCACACTGATAATGTCACGGCTTATCCACACCCATCACTGACCACACAGATAATGTCACTGCTTATCCACACCCATCACTGACCACACTGATAATGTCACTGCTTATCCAGACCCATCACTGACCACACTGATAATGTCACTGCTTATCCAGACCCATCACTGACCACACAGATAATGTCACTGCTTATCCACACCCATCACTGACCACATTAACGTAACACACAGGTATGTTCTGTGTATCATCCATTCCAAGGACATCTCACATACTGTAACAACCAGGTACCCAGTTCCATCGCACGCTGCTCAGATATATTTTCACCAGTGACAACATTGACAACATTTGCCTCGTGCTGATTGGTACGGACACCTCTGAACTCACTGATGGTTTCACGTCCCATCTGCTTATGATTCTGAACGCATTTGCGCTACAAATGAATACCCATAAACAGAAAAATCAAGACTTAACTGTTCCTCCAAGTTCCAGCGCTTACCTCAGTTGTACTTCAAATATCTGCGAGGCCCTTTTGTGTAGTTCTGGTCACCATATTACAGATATGATGTCCTGTTGCCAGAGACAGTGCGGAACAGATTCACCAGGATGTTATCTGGAATGGACAGCGTTAGTTTGAAGACAGAATCAATTGGGTGGGATTGTTCTCCTTGGAGCGCAGGAGGACGAGGGGTGATCTTATAGACATGTTTTAGATCATGAAAGGAATAGATGTAGTGGATGCTCGGATTCTCCTGCCCTGAATAGGCGAATCGAGGTCCAGAGGACATACGTTTAAGTTGAAGGGAAAATCATTGAATAGGAATCTGAGGGGTAACTTTTTCACACAATGGGTGGTGGATATATGGAACAAACTGCCAGATGAGGAATTTGAGGCAGGGACTATCCCAACATTTATGAAATAGTTAGACAGGTTGGGTACATGAATAGGACATGTTTGGTGGGATATGGACCAAATGCAGACAGGTGGAACTAATGTAGATGGGGCCTGATGGCTGGTGTGGGCAAGTTGGGCTGAAGGGCCTGATTCCACACCATATCACTCTATGACTATGAGTACAGGGCTGAACTACCTCCTCTGGCACCTCGTTCCACACACCCACCACCCTTTGTGTGAAAAATACCCCTCAGGTTCAGATTAAATTTCCCCCCCTCATCTTAAACCTGCTCCCCATGGTTCCTGCTTCCCCTTCTCTGTGCGTCTGCCAGATCTATTCCTCTCATTATTTTGTTGATCTGTAGAAGATCATCCCTCATCCTCCTGCATCAAGAGATATAGGCCTCGGTTGCAGTTCATCGGTACCGACACTTCAGAACTCACTGGTGGTTTCACTTCCCATGTGCGTCTGATTGTGAACACACTTGCACGACAGCTGAACATCCAAACAAAGAATAACCAAGACTTAACTGCTCCTCCAAGTGCAGCGCTCTCCTACGTCGTACTTCAAATATCTGCGAGGCCCTTTTGTGTAGTTCTGGTCACCATATTATACAAATGATGTCCCGTTGCCAGAGGCAGTGCGGAACAGATTCATCAGGATGTTATTTGGAATGGACAGCGTTAGTTTGAGGACAGATTTGACCGGTGGGATTTATCTCATTGGAGCAAGAATGCAGAGGGATGACCTTACTGAGGCTTGTAAAATTATGTCAACTATAGCAGGGTTGAGTAGATGGTCACAGTTATTTCCCAGGCTGTGAGATTCTAAACCCAGAGAACTTACGTTTATTTGAAAGGGGAGAGGTTTAAGGGAATTCTGACTTCAAATATGCAACAATCTTTTCATTTGAGGCGGTGGGGACAGATACCATCACAGCAAATAAACAGCATTTAGACAGCCGTTGTTTCGGATAGGAATGGAGGGATATGGGACAAATACAGGTGAATGAGATTACCGTAGATATGCATCTCGGTCCGAATGGACGAGTCGGGCCGAAGGGCCTGTTTCCCTGCAGTTCCCATGACTGGAATCAGCGGTTCTGTAATCACTAATGTGCTCTGTCATCGGCCTCCCCAGTTGTAGCCACATAGCAGACACATCACTGACTGCACAACAGTGGCGATACTGTATTGGGTGGTGGTGTCACCAACAACGGAGGCACATTGTTCATCTCCCTCACAAGTGTCCAACAGGTGCTTCACTCTCCTCAAACTAAACTCTAGCCTAGAAATCCGAGGAATTACACGCCAACAGGTGTCGAATTTTCTGAAACCTGCAGTTTAAACAACAACACGATATAACTGCCTATCATATACGTTGGTCATTTTAATATGTCTCAGATCATTGAAGTGTTTCTTTCAGTTTCTATGTGTGCCAAATATATACAGCAGGAAGGGAGAAACGCTCTCGTATTAATTAATAAATAGGCACAGAAATACAGACTGAGTGTGTGTGAGAGCTCTCTTGAATTAACTGGAATTTAGGATGAGAGGTGATCTTGACGAAACATATAGAATTCTGAAGAAGGGTCTCCACCCATTCCTTCTCCCAAGAGATGCTGCCTGTCCCGCTGAGTTACTCCAGCTTTTTGTGTCTATGTTCTGTTTAAACCAGCATCTGCAGTTCCTTCTTACACATATACAATTCTTAAGGGATTGCACAGGCTAGATAGAGGAAAAATGTTCCCGATGCTGTGGGAGTCCAGAACAGGGATCACAGTTTACGAATAAGGGGTAGCTCAATTATTACTGAGATAAGGAAAAACTGAACTATCGTCGGCCTCCCCAGTTGAGATGAATTGTGAATCTGTGGAATCTGAGGGGTAATTTTTCACATAAAGCATGGTGGGTGTGTGGAACGAGCTGCCAGAGCAGGTAGTTCAAACCTGTACCCATAGAGTCATAGAGTGATATGGTGTGGAAACAGGCCCTTCGGCCCAACTTGCCCACTCCAGCCAAAATGCCACATCTACACTAGTCCCACCTGTCTGCATTTGGTCCATTTCCCACCAAACCTGTCCTATTCATGCACCTGTCTAACTGTTTCATGAATGTTCGGATAGTCCCTGCCTTAAATACCTCCTCTGGCAGTTTGCTCCATTCATCCAACACCCACTGTGTGAAAATGTTACCCCTCAGATTCCTATTCAATCATTTCCCCTTCACCTTAAACGTATGTCCTCTAGACCTCGATTCTCCTAATCAGGGCAGGAGAAGCTGAGCATCTACCCGATCTATTCCTTTCATGATCTAAAGCATGTCTATAAGATCACCCCTCATCCTCCTGCGCTCCAAGGAGACCAATCCCACCCAATTGATTCTGTCTTCAAACTAACGCTGTCCATTCCAGATAACATTCTGGTGAATCTGTTCCACACTGTCTCTGGCAACACGACATTGTTTCTATAATATGGTGACCAGAACTACACAAAATGGCCTCGCAGATATTTGAAGTATGACTGAGGAGAGCGCTGCACTTGGAGGAACAGTTAAGTCTTGATTTTTCTGTATTTTGGTGTTCATTTGTAGTGCAAGTGTGTTCAGAATCAGACGCAGATGGGAAGTGAAACCATCAGCGAGTTCAGAGGTGTCCGTGCCAATCAGCACGAGGCAAATGCTGTCAAAGGTGTCAATGGTGAAAATATATCTGAGCAGCGTGCGATGGAACTGGGTAGCTGGTTGTTACAGTATGTGAGATGTTCTTGGATTGGATGATACAAAGAACATACCTGTGCGTAACGTTAATTCAGGATTCAGGATTCAGGATATCTTTATTTGTCATCCAAAAAACATTTTTTTTGGACGCGATTTCGTCAGTGATGTGTCTGGATAAGCAGTGACATTATCAGTGTGGCCAGTGATGGGCCTGGGTAAGCAGTGACATTGTCAACGTGGTCAGTGATGGGTCTGGATAAGCAGTGTCATTATTAGCGTGGTCAGTGATGGGTCAGGATAAGCAGTGACCTGATCAGTGTGGTCATCGATGGTGAGTAATTGTGCTATGCCATTCACCCAGTGGGGACTATTAGTTCCAGCCGGTGAACACAAGGCGAGGTTCTGTTCAATCTGCAGTTTATTGTTTTATTGAACTACTTCAGACCAGTTGACAGGTTGATGCTAATTCAAACCCACAGACATGACAGCAAAGTCGTTCTGAGCGTCAATGACCAACTCACCCGTCTATGCTGTCCACAGTGGTTTCGAAACATAGAAACAAAGAAAATACTTGCAGGAGTAGGCCATTTGTCCTTTTGAGCCCGCACCGCCATTCAACATGATCATGGCCGACCATCCTAAATCAGTACCCCGTTCCTGATTTCTCCCCGTGCAACTTTATTCCGTTAGCCCTAAGAGCTATATCTGACTCTGCCATGAAAACCTCCTGTGAATTGACCTCCACTGCCTTCTGTGGCAGAGATTTCCACAGATTCACAATTCATCTCAACTGGCGAGGCCGACGACAGATCAGTTTTCCTCATCTCAGTAATAATTGAGCTACCCCTTATTCGTAAACTGTGATCCCTTTTCTGGACTCCCACAACATCGGGAATATTTTTCCTGTATCTAGCCTGTCCAATCCCTTAAGATATGTATATGTGTAAGAAGGAACTGCAGATGCTGGTTTAAATAGAAGATAGACACAAAAAGCTGGAGTAACTCAGCGGGACAGGCAGCATCTCTTGGGAGAATGAATGGGTGGAGACCCTTCTTCAGAATTCTACATGTTTCGACAAGATCCCCTCTCATCCTAAATTCCAGTGAATTTAAGAGAGCTCTCACACGCACTCAGTCTGTATTTCTGTGCCTATATATGAACTAATTCAAGAGAGCGTTTCTCGCTTCCTGCTGTGTATAACTGACACACAGAGAAACTGAAAGAAACACTTCAATGATCAGAGACATATTAAAATGACCAACGTATATGACAGGCAGTTATATCATTTTGTTGTTTAAACTGCAGGTGTGAGAACTTTCGACACCTATTTACGTTTAATTCCTCGGATGTCCAGGCTAGAGTTTAGTTTGAGGAGAGTGAAACACCTGTTGGACACTTGTGAGGGTGATGAACAATGTGCCTCCGTTGTTGGTGACACCACCACCCAATACAGTATCGCCACTGTTCTGCAGTCAGTGATGTGTCTGCTATGTGGCTACAACTGGGGAGGCCTATGACAGAGCACATTAGAAATTACAGAACTGCTGATTCCAGTCATGGGAACAACAGGGAAACAGGCCCTTCGGCCCGACTCGTCCATGCAGACCGAGATGCATATCTACGGTAATCTCATTCACCTGTATTTGTCCCATATCCCTCCATTCCTATCCGAACCAACGGCTGTCCAAATGCTGTTTATTTGCTGTGATGGTATCTGTCCCCACCGCCTCAAATGAAAAGATTGCTCCATCTTTGAAGTCAGAATTCCCTTAAATCTCTCCCCTTTCGATTAAACGTAAGTTCCCTGGGTTTAGATTCTCGCAGCCTGGGAAATAAGTGTGACCATGTATTCAACCCTGCTGTAGTTGACATAATTTTACAAGCCTCAGTAAGGTCGTCACTCTGCATTCTTGCTCCAATGAGATCAATCCCACCCGATCAAATCTGTCCTCAAACTAACGCTGTCCATTCCAGATAACATCCTGGTGAATTTGTTCCGCACTGCCTCTGGCAACAGGACATCATTTGTATAATATGGTGACCAGAACTACACAAAAGGGCCTTGCAGATATTTGAAGTACAACTGAGGAGAGCGCTGCACTTGGAGGAGCAGTTACGTCTTGATTATTCTTTGTTTGGATGTTCAGCTGTAGTACAAGTGTATTCACAATCAGACGCACATGGGAAGTGAAACCATCAGTGAGTTTAGAAGTGTCAGTACCGATGAACTGCAACCGAGGCAGAAAGGTGAATTAACTGTAGAGCAGAGGGATCTAGGACGACATGGACATAATGTGTTGAATGTAGCGTCACAGGTTGATAGTGTGGGCAAAAAGGCTTTTGTAACATTGGCCGTCTTCGGTAAGGGCATTGTGTATAGATATTCGGAGGTTATGTTGCCGTTGTATAAGACGTTGGTGAGTCTGCATTTGGAGTATTGTGATCAGTTGTGTGCACCATGATACAGGAAAGATGGTGTCAATCTGGAAAGGTGATAGAGGAGATGTACGAGGATGCAGCGCGGACCCGTGGGCCTGATGTAGAGGGACAGGTTCAGCAGACTAGTACTTTATCCCTTGGTGCACAGGAGGATGAGGGTTGATCTTCTACAGCTGAACAAAATAATGAGAGGAATAGATCTGGCAGACGTACAGAGAGGGGAAAGCAGGAACCAGGGGGGCCAGGTTTAAGATGAGGGGGAAAATTTAATCGGAACCCGAGGGGTAATTTTTCACACAAAGGGTGGTGGGTGTGTGGAATGAGGTGCCAGAGGAGGCAGTTCAGCCCTGTACTCATAGAGTCATAGAGTGATATGGTGTGGAATCAGGCCCTTCAGCCCAACTTGCCCACACCAGCCATCAGGCCCCATCTACACTAGTTCCACCTGTCTGCATTTGGTCCATATCCCACCATACCTGTCCTATTCATGTACCCAACCTGTCTAACTATTTCATAAATCTTGGGATAGTCCCTGCCTCAAATTCCTCATCTGGCAGTTTGTTCCATACATCCACCACCCATTGTGTGAAAAAGTTACACCTCAGATTCCTATTCAATGGTTTTCCCTTCCACTTAAACGTATGTCCTCTGGACCTCGATTCGCCTATTCAGGGCAGGAGAATCCGAGCATCCACTCCATCTATTCCTTTCATGGTCTAAAACAGGTCTATAAGATCACCCTCATCCTCCTGCGCTCCAAGGAGACCAATCCCACCCAATTGATTCAGTCTTCAAACTAACGCTGCCCATTCCAGATAACATCCGTGTGAATCTGTTCCGCACTGTCTCTGGCAACAGGACATCATATCTATAATATGGTGACCAGAACTACACAAAAGAGCCTCGCAGATATTTGAAGTACAACTGAGGAAAGAGCGCTGCACTTGGAGGAACAGTTAAGTCTTGATTTTTCTGTATGTGGGTATTCATTTGTAGCGCAAATGCGTTCAGAATCATACGCAGATGGGAAGTGAAACCATCAGTGAGTTCAGAGGCGACCGTACCAATCAGCACGAGGCAAATGTTGTCAACGTTGTCACTGGTGAAAATATATCTGAGCAGCGTGCGATGGAACTGGGTAGCTGGTTGTTACAGTATGTGAGATGTCCTTGGAATGAATGATACAAAGAACATACCTGTGTGTGACGTTAATGTGGTCAGTGATGGGTCTGGATAAACAGTGATATTATCAGTGTGGTCAGTGATGGGTCTGGATAAGCAGTGAAATTATCAGTGTGGTCAGTGATGGGTCTGGATAAGCAGTGACATTATCAGTTTGGTCAGTGATGGGTCTGGATAAGCAGTGCCATTATCAGTGTGGTCAGTGATGGATCCGGATAAGCAGTGACATGATCTCATTAAATCTGACACCGATGTTTTACATTTGATATGATCTAAAATAAAGAATCCTTTCTTTTTAATTTTCTTCAGTTTTTATTTTGTTTTTTCACAGAGATATATACAAAACAGTACAACACCATCGACATAAATAAAATAAAATAAGAAAAACAACAAAAATAAATGAATAAATAAGCAAAGGATATCAATAAATAAAAACATTTGAATAAGACAGTGTGGTACACTTACCAAATAAAATATAAAAAAGTAACAATGATTGGTTATCTGGAAAGATTTCAATATTCGCACAAACATACCATCTAGTTCTATATAACACAATCTTCCAATATCTAGCTCGGCATTTATCTAGTTATCATATCATATATATACAGCCGGAAACAGGCCTTTTCGGCCCTCCAAGTCCGTGCCGCCCAGCGATCCCCATACATTAACACTATCCTACACCCACTAGGGACAATTTTTTAAAAACATTTACCCAGCCAATTAACCTACATACCTGTACGTCTTTGGAGTTGGTGTCATGGCTCAAATAAATGATCCATTTTTTTCAGATCTTGTCAAAGAATCCCTTCTTTATAATTCAAATGTTCGACTCTAAAGGGTTAACTCAAGTTCAGTATCCGTAATTAATCTAAACTTTAATGAGCATTAACTGCATTTTGCTGCTGGTAAACACAGCAGCTGAAGATGCATCAGCTTGTTATTTTCTTAATTAACACAGGTTAGAAATGCTAATTAACTTTCTCTGGCATACACTTGAAAGAATAACACATAATGCTGAAAATTAAAATGCAGCTTCAGATCTGAGAAAGGGGGAGTTGGTTAAATGTTCTTTGCGTTTCTCCCAATGGGGAATATTAGTTCCAGCCGGTGAACACTAGCTGTGGCACTGTTCAATCTGCAGTTTATTTTGTAGTGAACTACTTCAGACCAGGTGACAGGTAGATGTGAATTCAAACTCACAGACCAGACAGCATGGTCGGCCTGAGAGTAAATGACCAACTCATCCGTCTGGGCTGTCCACACAGCGGCACAGAGAAAGCTGCCACACACGCAGACTTCATTTATGTGCTTATTTATCATGTAATTCGAGAGCATATCTCCCATCATGCAGTGCAAACCTGGCACTCATAGAAACTGAAATAAACACTTCAATGATCAGGGACTGTTATGAAAAATGACCAATGTACGAGACAGGCAATTATAATGTTTTCTGCTTAATCTGCATCTTTGAGAAATATGGATATCTATTTATGTCTAATTCCCCTGATTTCAAGGCTCGAGTTCTGTGGTAATAAAATATCCAAGGGCTATTTAAAAGCAGTTTGTATGTTAGTGCTGTCCCTGACGCAAATTTCAGACAAAAGTTGCCGTACCCCTTATTCTTAAACTGTGGCCCCTTGTTCTGGACTCCCCCAACATTGGGAACATGTTTCCTGCCTCTAATGTGTCCAATCCCCTAATTATCTTATATGTTTCAATAAGACCCCCCTCATCCTTCTAAATTCCAGTGTATACAAGCCTAATTGCTCCAGCCTTTCAACATACGACAGTCCCGCCATTCCGGGAATTAACCTAGTGAACCTACGCTAGGTTGTCTACGGGAGGGATGGTGCATTTCCCTCTAAACCATTCCCCTCATGTACCTGTCCAAATGTCTTAGTGATCCCATTATGTCGCTACCTATGACATTGTCCACCTCGATGAGGTCACTGCATTGCCTGCTGCGCTCCATGGAATAAAGTCCTGGCGGGCCCAACATTTCCCTGTCGCTCCGACCCTTGTTTTCTGGCAACGTGTTGAAATTATTTTCTGCACTCTTTGCAAATTACTGGCATATTTCCTAAACATGGTGACGGCAGATTATACACGTTACTCCAAGTGCATCCTCACCAACGTCTCGTCCACCTGAACATAACTTTCCAACTTCTACATTTTATTCACTGGCTGATGAAGACAGTGGGCAAAAAAACCTTCTCTACCACCCTATCCCCCTGTTACATCCCTTTTCTTGCAACAATGTACATTTATTCTGAGATCCCTCTGCTCTGCAGCACTCCCCAGATAACTACCATTCATGGTGAAGATCGCCCTGGTTTGTCTTCCCTAATTTAAAATCTCACACATCTGCAAGAAACACTATTTGAAATTTCTCAGCCCACTTTCCAATTTGAAAAAGTTCCTGCTTTAATCCTTGCCAACCATTTTCAATGCCTGTGATACCGCCTACTTTAGTGTCAACTGCAAACTTTTATATTAGTCCGTTACATTCTCAGGCAACTCATTGACACAGATGACAAACAACAATGAGCGCAGCACCAATCCCTGAGACAGACCACCACTCCTTGACCAATGAACGAAACTGTACCATATGCCCCTTTCCAACTGTCCACTGCCGTTATCACATTCAGGGAGCTGTGAACCTGGATCGTAAGATACTTTTATACATCACTGACGTTAAGGGTCATGCCATTAATTATATCGTTTGAACACACATTTGACCTCCCAAATTGCAACATCTCTAATGTGCTCAAAATAATCTGCATCTGTGAGTTCCCCCACCCCTCCCATCTCTCTACTTGATCTATACGCCACTAAATACTGAGTCAGCCTCCCTCACATTCCACAACCCCAGAAATCTTGGTGTCATCCGCAAACTTACAAAGCAACCCGTGTATATTCATGCCCAAGTCATTTATGTGTATCACAAACAGCAGAGGTCCCAGCACAGATCCCTGTGTATCACTACTGGTCACAGACATCCAGCCTGAATATTGCCCTTCCACCACAACCCTCTGTCTTCTATCATTCAGACAGTTCTGAATTCATGCGATCAAGTCACTGTTCACCCCGTGTGCCTTCACCTCCTGGATCGGTCTACCAAGGGAGACTTTGTCAAAGGTCCGGATAAGCAGTGATAATATCAGTGTGGTCAGTGATCGGTCTGGATAAGCAGTGACATTATCAGTGTGGTCAGTGATGGGTCTGGATAAGCAGTGACATTATCAGTGTGGTCAGTGATGGGTCTGGATAAGCAGTGAAGTTATCAGTGTGGTCAGAGGTAGGTTTGGATAAGCAGTAACATTATCAGTAATTAATCTCATCTGTAATGAGCTCTCACTGCATCTTGTTCTTCTATCCACGTTGGCGGGTGCAGACGTATATATTTGTTATTTTCAATTTAATAGGCAGCAGTTAATGAGTCAATAACTTTCTGCGGGACACGATTGAAAGAATAACGCATTATACGTCTCTCCCAACACACCTCACTCTCTCTCTCTCTCTCCCTCCTCCCATTCTCTGTCCTCTCTCTTTCCTCACATTTCTGATTCTGCTTTCCCACCTCGTCCCCTCTCTCCACACTCCACCCCACTCTCTCCCCACACTCCCCTCTGTCTTGCCACACTCCTCCAATCTATCTCTCCATATACATCCCCCTTTCTCCGCACTCCCTCTCTCCCCACTCTCCTCCCACTCTCCATCCCCACACTCCTGCTTTCTCCCCACACACTCAGCACTCCTCCCATTCTTTCCCCCACACTCCTCCCCCTCTCTCCCCCACATGCCTCCTCGTCTCTCTCCCCACACACATCCCCCTCTCTGCCCACACTCCTCCTCTCACATTCCCCACACTCCCCCATATCTCTCCCCACGCTCCACCGCACTCTCTCTCCCCACTCCTCTCATTCACACACTACTCCCCTTCTCTTTCCCACACACCTCCTCCACTCCGAAATCCTTCCCCCGTTTGTCATAAGGTCATAACTGATAATAGAATTGGAGAGGGGGGGAGAGAGAGAGGTGTTTGAGAGAGAGAGGCGGTAGGGGGAGAGAGGGAGGAGAGGGGGAGAGGGGAGAGAGGACAGGAGAGGAGAGAGAGGTGGGTCTCCTCAGAGTGTTTCCCTTTGTGCGTCGATAAGGCCTTTAATGAACCGACTTGTTAGATGGAACCGCCTCTGAACTCCGAGCTGGTTTACTTTGTGTCTGTGCCTATATGAGGAAAGACAGGCATAGGCTACAAGTCTCGCACATAAAAAAACCCAGAATGTCCTGGTACACACAGGGTCGTGGGTGTATAGAACGGGCTGTCAGAGGCATGTACTAGTGCACCGTTTAAGAAACATTTGGACATGTACGTGGATGGGACGGGTTGAGAGAGATATGGGGCAAACGCTGGCAGGTGGGACTGGGATAGAAGGGGTAAGTTGCATTGGAGCGGGCGAGTTGGGCTGGATATTTCCGTGCTGCATGATTCCATGACTCTGTGACTTTTAAATGTAGTCTTATATACTGCACAGGGGAGAGAAAGAGAGAGAGAGAAAGAGAGAGAGAGAAAGAGAGAGAGAGAGAGAGA
>NW_027603016.1:0-23049 GCF_053455715.1 Rhinoraja longicauda
AGAAACACAGACAACAGGTGCAGGAGGAGGCCACTCGGCCCTTCGAGCCTGTACGCACCGCCATTCACCGTGATCGCGGCTGACCGTCCACAATCAGTAACCCGTGCCTGCCTTCTCCCCATACCCCTTGATCCCACTAGCCCCTAGAGCTCTATCTAACTCATAGACTGACCAGACCACTTCGCCCACGTTGGACGAGATGAGGTAGCGAATGAACTGCTTCATGTTGTTGTAGATGGCTCGGCCTTCCTCCACAGCCGACACGATGCTGGAGAAGTTGTCGTCGGCCAACACCATCTCTGAGGCGCTCTTCGCCACAGCAGTCCCCGAGCCCATCGCGATACCGATCTCCGCCTTCTTCAAAGCTGGGGCGTCATTGACACCATCTCCAGTCTGGGGTAGAGAGAGAGGGGGAGAGGTGGGGAGATGGAGAGAGGGAGGGGAGAGAGAGAGAGGAAGAGAGAGAGGGGAGAGAGGGAGGGGGAGGGAGGGAGAGAGAGAGGGGGAGAGAGGGAGAGATGGGGAGAGAGAGGGGGAGAGAGTGGGAGAGAGAGAGAGGGGGAGAGGGAGAAGGATGGGGAGAGAGAGGGAGGGGGAGAGAGAGGGAGAGAGAGGGAGGGGGAGAGAGAGGGAGGGAGAGAGAGAGAGGGGAGAGAGGTTAGTTGCATTTTTTGTCAAGTGTATCCAACTCAACTCAACTTAACCCAACCCAACTCAACTCAACCAAACCAAACTCTACTCAAACCAATCCATTCCAACCCAACCCAACTCAACTCAACCCAACCAAACTCAACCCAACTCAACCCAATTCAACCCAAATCAACCCAACTCAACTCAATTCAAATCAAATCAACTCAAACCAACCCAACCCAACTCAACACAACCCATCTCAACCCAACCAAACTCAACCCAACACGACCAAACTCAACTCATCCCAACCCAATCGAACTCAACCCAACCCGATCCAACTCAACTCAACCCAACCCAACTCAACTCAATCCAACCAAACTCAACTCAACCCAACTCAACACAACCCAACATAACCCAACCCAACCAAACTCAACTAAACCCAACTCAACCCAACTCAACCCAGCCATCCCAATCCAACCCAACTCAACCCAACCCAAATCAACTCAACACAACCCAACCCAAACAAATTCAACTCAACCCAACTCAACCCAACTCAACCCAACTCAACCCAACTCAACCCAACCCAACCCTACTCAACCCAACTCAACCCAACCCAACCCAACTCAACTCAACTCAACTCAACTCAACCAACCCAATCCAACCTAATTTAACGAAACTCAATTAATCTCAACTAAATTCACCTCAACCCAGTTAAATTCAACTTAACACCTTCTCTTCCTCTGCCGCCCTCCCTCCCTCCATCTCTCCATCCCTCCCTCCCTCCCTCCATCCTTCCTTCTCCCTCTCCCGTAAACTCAATTAAACTCAAATAAACTCAACTCAAACAAACTCAACTCAAATAAACTCAACTCAACAAAATTAAACTCATCCTCTAACTCCTTCCCTCCCTCCCTCCCTCCCTCCCTCCCCTCCCTCCCTCTCTCCCTCAACTCAAACCAACTCAACTAAACTCAACCCAACCCAACCCAACTCAACTCAACCCAACCCAATGCAACTCAACCCAACCCAACACAACTCAATGCAACTCAACCCAACCCATCTCAACTCAACTCAACCCAACCCAATCCAACCCAACTCAACTCAACCCAACCCAATGCAACTCAACCCAACCCATCTCACCTCAACTCAACCCAACCCAACCCAACCCAACTCAACCCAACTCAACCCAATCAAACCAAACTCAACTCAACTCAACTCAATCCAACTCAACCAACCCAACCCATCTCAACACAACTTAACCCAATGCAACCCAACTCAACCCCACCCAACCAAACTCAACTCAACCCAACTCAACCCAACCCAATCAAACCCAACTAAACCCAACCCAACCAAACTCAACTCAACCCAACTCAACACAACTCAACCCAACCCAACTCAACCCAACCCATCTCAACATAACTTAACCCAATCCAACTCAAACCAACCCAACTCATCCCAACCCAACCCAACCCAGCTCAACCAAACTCAACCCAACGTAACCCAATCCAACCCAACCCAACCCAGCTCAACCAAACTCAACCCAACCCAACTCAACCCAAACTAACCGAATCAAACTCAACTCAACTCAAACCAACCAAACTCAACTCAACCCAACCCAACCCAACCCAACCCAACTCAACCCAACCTAACCCAACTCAATTAAACTCAACCAAACCCAATCCAACCCAACTCAACTCAACCCAACCCAGCCCAACTCAAAGCAACCAACCCAACTAAACTCAACCCAACTCAGCCCAACGCAACCCACCCCAACTAAACCAAACTCAACCCAACTCAACCCAATCCAACCCAATCTAACCCGACTCAACCCAACCCAATTCAACCCAACCCAACTCAACTTCACCCAACTCAACTTAACTCAAACCAACCCAATCCAACTCAACCCAACTCAACCCAATCCAACCAAACACAACTCAACTCAACTTAACTCAACCCAAATCAAACAAACTCAACCCAACCCAATCCAATGCAACTCAACCCAACCCAACCCAATCCAACTCAACTCAACCCAACTCAACTCAACCCAACCAAACTTAACTCAACCCAACCCAACCCAACTCAACCCAATCCAACCAAACTCAACTCAACTCAACCAAACTCAACCCAACTCAAACCAATCCAACCCAACTCAACCCAACCCAACCCAATCCAACCCAACCCAACCCAACCCAACTCAACCCAACCCAACCCAACCCAACCCAACCAAACTCAACTCAACCCAACTCAATCCAACCCATCTCAACTCAACATAACCCAACCCAAATCAACCCTACCCACCTCAACCCAACCCAACCCAACTCAACTCATCCCAACCCAACTCAACCCAACCCAATCCAACTCCACCAAACTCAACCCAATTCAACCCAATCCAACCCAACTCAACCCAACCCAATTCAACCCAACCCAACTCAACCCAAGTCAACTAAACTCAACTTAACTCAAACCAACCCAATCCAACCCAACCCAACCCAACCCAACTCAACTCAACTCAACCCAACCAAACTTAACTCAACCCAACCCAACCCAACTCAACCCAACCCAACCAAAATCAACCCAACCCAACTCAACCCAATCAAACCCAACTCAACCCAACCCAACCCAACCAAACAACTCAACCCATCTCAACCCAACTCAACCCAACCCAACTCAACACAACTCTACCCAATCCAACCAAACACATCTCAACTCAACTCAACTAAACCCAACTCAACCCAACTCAACCCAACTCAACTCAACCCAATCCAACCAAACTCAACTTATCCCAACCCAACCCAACTCAACCAAACTCAACCCAACTCAACCCAACTCAACCCAACCCAACTCAACCCAACCCAACTCAACCCAACCCAACCCAACCAAACTCAACCCAACCAAACTCACCTCAACTCAACTCAACCCAATCCAACTCAACCCAACCGAACTCAACCCAAACCAACCCAACTTAACCCAACTCAACCCAACCCATCTCATCTCAACTTAACCCAACCAAACTCAACCCAACCCAACTCAACCCAACTAAACCCAACCCAACCCAACTCAACTCAACTCAACCCAACCCAACTCAACTCAACCCAACTCAACCCAACCCTCCCCTGCTCACCATGGCAGTGATCTCATCGAAGGACCGGAGGTACTCCACGATCTTGGACTTGTGCGAAGGCTCAACTCAACCCAACTCAACCCAACTCAACCCAACTCAACCCAACTCAACCAAACTCAACTCAACCCAACTCAACCCAATCCAACCAAACTCAACTTATCCCAACCCAACCCAACCCAACTCAACCAAACTCAACCCAACTCAACCCAACTCAACCCAGCCCAACTCAACCAAACTTAACCCAACTCAACCCAACTCAACCCAAACCAACTTAACCCAACTCAACCCAACCCAACTCAACCCAACCCAACTCAACCAAACTCAACCCAACCAAACTCACCTCAACTCCTCGACACAATCCAACTCAACCCAACTCAACCCAATCCAACTCAACCCAACCGAACTCAACCCAACCCAACCCAACTTAACCCAACTCAACCCAACCCATCTCATCTCAACTTAACCCAACCCAACTCAACCCAACCCAACTCAACCCAACTCAACCCAACTCAACCCAACCCAACCCTCCCCGGCTCACCATGGCAGTCATCTCATCGAAGGACTGGAGGTACTCCACGATCTTGGACGTGTGCGCCGGCTCAACTCAACCCAACTCAACCCAACTCAACCCAACTCAACTCAACCCAACTCAACCCAACTCAACCCAACTCAACTCAACCCAATCCAACCAAACTCAACTTATCCCAACCCAACCCATCCCAACTCAACCAAACTCAACCCAACCCAACCCAACTCAACCCAACCCAACCAAAATCAACCCAACCCAACTCAACCCAATCAAACCCAACTCAACCCAACCCAACCCAACCAAACAACTCAACCCATCTCAACCCAACTCAACCCAACCCAACTCAACACAACTCTACCCAATCCAACCAAACACATCTCAACTCAACTCAACTAAACCCAACTCAACCCAACTCAACCCAACTCAACCCAACTCAACTCAACCCAATCCAACCAAACTCAACTTATCCCAACCCAACCCAACTCAACCAAACTCAACCCAACTCAACCCAACTCAACCCAACCCAACTCAACCCAACCCAACTCAACCAAACTCAACCCAACCAAACTCACCTCAACTCAACTCAACCCAATCCAACTCAACCCAACCGAACTCAACCCAACCCAACCCAACTTAACCCAACTCAACCCAACCCATCTCATCTCAACTTAACCCAACCAAACTCAACCCAACCCAACTCAACCCAACTAAACCCAACCCAACCCAACTCAACCCAACTCAACTCAACCCAACCCAACTCAACTCAACCCAACTCAACCCAACCCTCCCCTGCTCACCATGGCAGTGATCTCATCGAAGGACTGGAGGTACTCCACGATCTTGGACTTGTGCGAAGGCTCAACTCAACCCAACTCAACCCAACTCAACCCAACTCAACTCAACCCAACTCAACCAAACTCAACTCAACCCAACTCAACCCAATCCAACCAAACTCAACTTATCCCAACCCAACCCAACCCAACTCAACCAAACTCAACCCAACTCAACCCAACTCAACCCAGCCCAACTCAACCAAACTTAACCCAACTCAACCCAACTCAACCCAAACCAACTTAACCCAACTCAACCCAACCCAACTCAACCCAACCCAACTCAACCAAACTCAACCCAACCAAACTCACCTCAACTCCTCGACCCAATCCAACTCAACCCAACTCAACCCAATCCAACTCAACCCAACCGAACTCAACCCAACCCAACCCAACTTAACCCAACTCAACCCAACCCATCTCATCTCAACTTAACCCAACCCAACTCAACCCAACCCAACTCAACCCAACTCAACCCAACCCAACCCTCCCCGGCTCACCATGGCAGTCATCTCATCGAAGGACTGGAGGTACTCCACGATCTTGGACGTGTGCGCCGGCTCAACTCAACCCAACTCAACCCAACTCAACCCAACTCAACTCAACCCAACTCAACCCAACTCAACTCAACCCAACTCAACTCAACCCAATCCAACCAAACTCAACTTATCCCAACCCAACCCATCCCAACTCAACCAAACTCAACCCAACTCAACCCAACTCAACCCAGCCCAACTCAACCAAACTCAACCCAACTCAACCCAACTCAACCCAAATCAACTTAACCCAACTCAACCCAACCCAACTCAACCCAACCCAACTCAACCAAACTCAACCCAACCAAACTCACCTCAACTCCTCGACCCAATCCAACTCAACCCAACTCAACCCAATCCAACTCAACCCAACCGAACTCAACCCAACCCAACCCAACTTAACCCAACTCAACCCAACCCATCTCATCTCAACTGAACCCAACCCAACCCAACCCAACTCAACTCAACTCAACTCAACCCAACCAAACTTAACTCAACCCAACCCAACCAAAATCAACCCAACCCAACTCAACCCAATCAAACCCAACTCAACCCAACCCAACCAAACAACTCAACCCATCTCAACCCAACTCAACCCAACTCAACCCAACTCAACTCAACCCAACTCAACCCAATCCAACCAAACTCAACTTATCCCAACCCAACCCAACTCAACCAAACTCAACCCAACTCAACCCAACTCAACCCAACCCAACTCAACCCAACCCAACTCAACCAAACTCAACCCAACCAAACTCACCTCAACTCAACTCAACCCAATCCAACTCAACCCAACCGAACTCAACCCAACCCAACCAAACTTAACCCAACTCAACCCAACCCATCTCATCTCAACTTAACCCAACCAAACTCAACCCAACCCAACTCAACCCAACTAAACCCAACCCAACCCAACTCAACCCAACTAAACTCAACCCAACCCAACTCAACTCAACCCAACTCAACCCAACCCTCCCCTGCTCACCATGGCAGTGATCTCATCGAATGACTGGAGGTACTCCACGATCTTGGACTTGTGCGCCGGCTCAACTCAACCCAACTCAACCCAACTCAACCCAACTCAACTCAACCCAACTCAACCCAACTCAACTCAACCCAACTCAACCCAATCCAACCAAACTCAACTTATCCCAACCCAACCCAACCCAACTCAACCAAACTCAACCCAACTCAACCCAACTCAACCCAGCCCAACTCAACCAAACTCAACCCAACTCAACCCAACTCAACCCAAACCAACTTAACCCAACTCAACCCAACCCAACTCAACCCTACCCAAATCAACCAAACTCAACCCAACCAAACTCACCTTAACTCCTCGACCCAATCCAACTCAACCCAATTCAACCCAATCCAACTAAACCCAACCGAACTCAACCCAACCCAACCCAACTTAACCCAACTCAACCCAACCCATCTCATCTCAACTTAACCCAACCCAACTCAACCCAACCCAACTCAACCCAACTCAACCCAACCCAACCCTCCCCGGCTCACCATGGCAGTGATCTCATCGAAGGACTGGAGGTACTCCACGATCTTGGACTTGTGCGCCGGCTCAACTCAACCCAACTCAACTCAACCCAACCCAATTCAACCCACCCCAACTCAACCCAACCAAACTCAACTCAACTCAACCAAACCCAACCCAACTCAACCCAACTCAACCCAACCCAACTCAACTCAATCCAACTCAACCCAACCAACTCAACTCAATCCAACTCAACTCAACCCAATCCAACCCAACTTAACCCAACTCAACCCAACCCAACTCAACCCAATCCAACCCAACTTAACACAACTCAACACAACCCATCTCAACTCAACTTATCCCAAAACAACCCAACTCAACCCAACCCAACCAAACTCAACCCAGCCCATCTCAACCCAACTTAACCCAACTCAACCCAATCCAACTCAACCCAACCCAACCCAACCCTCCCCTGCTCACCATGGCAGTGATCTCGTCGAAAGACTGCAGGTACTCCACGATCTTGGACTTGTGCACTGGCTCAACTCAACCCAACTCAACTCAATCCAACCCAACTCAACTCAACTCAACTCAACCCAATCCAACTCAACTCAACCCAACCCAACTCAACCCAACTCACCCAATCCAACTCAACCCAACCCAACTTAACCCAACCCAACCCAACCCAACCCATCTCAACTCAACCAAACTCAACCCAACTCAACCCAACTCAACCCAGCCCAACTCAACCAAACTCAACCCAACTCAACCCAACTCAACCCAAACCAACTTAACCCAACTTAACCCAACCCAACTCAACCCTACCCAAATCAACCAAACTCAACCCAACCAAACTCACCTTAACTCCTCGACCCAATCCAACTCAACCCAATTCAACCCAATCCAACTCAACCCAACCGAACTCAACCCAACCCAACCCAACTTAACCCAACTCAACCCAACCCATCTCATCTCAACTTAACTCAACCCAACCCAACCCAACCCAACTCAACCCAACCCAACCCACCCCGGCTCACCATGGCAGTGATCTCATCGAAGGACTGGAGGTACTCCACGATCTTGGACTTGTGCGCCGGCTCAACTCAACCCAACTCAACTCAACCCAACCCAATTCAACCCAACCCAACTCAACCCAACCAAACTCAACTCAACTCAACCAAACCCAACCCAACTCAACCCAACTCAACCCAACCCAACTCAACTCAATCCAACTCAACCCAACCAACTCAACTCAATCCAACTCAACTCAACCCAATCCAACCCAACTTAACCCAACTCAACCCAACCCAACTCAACCCAATCCAACCCAACTTAACCCAACTCAACACAACCCATCTCAACTCAACTTATCCCAAAACAACCCAACTCAACCCAACCCAACCAAACTCAACCCAGCCCATCTCAACCCAACTTAACCCAACTCAACCCAATCCAACCCAACCCAACCCAACCCTCCCCTGCTCACCATGGCAGTGATCTCGTCGAAAGACTGCAGGTACTCCACGATCTTGGACTTGTGCACTGGCTCAACTCAACCCAACTCAACTCAATCCAACCCAACTCAACTCAACTCAACACAACCCAATCCAACTCAACTAAACCCAACCCAATTCAACCCAACTCACCCAATCCAACTCAACCCAACCCAACTTAACCCAACCCAACCCAACCCAACCCATCTCAACTCAACTCAACCCAACCCAACTCAACCCATCTCAACTCAACTTAACCCAACCAAATCCAATCCAACTCAACCCAACCCAACCAACCCAACCCAATCTAACCCAAATCAACCCAACTCAACCCAACTCAACCCAACCCGACCCAACCCAACTCAACCCAACCCAACCCAACTCAACTCAACCCAACTCAACCTAACTCAACTCAACCCAATCCAACTCAACTCAACTCAACCCAACTCAACCCAACTTAACCCAACTCAACCCAACCCATCTCATCTCAACTTAACACAACCCAACTCAACCCAACCCAACTCAACCCAACCCAACTAAACCCAACTCAACCCAACTCAACTCAACCCAATCCAACCCAACCCAACACAACTCAACCCAACCAAACTCAACTCAACTCAACCAAACCCAACCCAACTCAACCCAACTCAACCCAACCCAACTCAACCCAACCCATCTCAACTCAACATAACTAACCCAACTCAACCCAACCCAATCAAACCCAACACAACCCAACCCAACCCAACTCAACTCAACCCAATCCAACTCAACCCAACTCAACCCAACTCAACCCAACCCAACCCAACCCAACTCAACCCAACCCAACCCAACTCAACCCAACTTAACCCAACTCAACCCAACCCATCTCATCTCAACTTAACCTAACCCAACTCAACCCAACCCAACCCAACCCAACCCAACTCAACCCAACCCAACCCAACTCAACCCAACCCAACCCAACTTAACCCAACTCAACCCAACCCATCTCATCTCAACTTAACCCAACCCAACTCAACCCAACCCAACCTAACTCAACCCAATCCAACTCAACCCAACCCACCCAACTCAACTTAACCCAACCCAACTCAACCCAACCCAACCCAACCCAACCTAACTCAACCCAATCCAACTCAACCTAACCCACCCAACTCAACCCAACTCAACCCAACCCTCCCCTGCTCACCATGGCAGTGATCTCGTCGAAGGACTGGAGGTACTCCACGATCCTGGACTTGTGCGCTGGCTCAACTCAACCCAACCCAACCCAATCCAACCCAACTCAACTCAACTCAACTCAACTCAACTCAACTCAACCCAACCCAACCCAACCCAACTCAACCCAACTCAACCCAACTCAACTCAACCCAACCCAACTCAACCCAACCCAACCCAACCCAACCTAACTCAACCCAATCCAACTCAACCCAACCCAACCCAACCCAACCCAACTCAACCCAACTCAACCCAACTCAACCCAACCCAACCCAACCAAACTAAACCCAACTCAACCCAACCAAACTCAACCCAACCCATCTCAACTCAACCCAACCCAACTTAACCCAACCCAACACAACCTAACCCAACCCAACCCAACCCAACTCAACCCAACCCAACTCAACTCAACCCAACCCAACCCAACCTAACTCAACCCATCTCATCTCAACTTAACCCAACCCAACTCAACCCAACCCAATCCAAACCAATCCAACCAAACTCAACTTAACCCAACTCAACCCAACCCAACCCAACCCAACTCAACCCAACTTAACCCAACTCAACCAAACCCAACTAAACCCAACCCAACCCAACTCAACCCAACCCAACTCAACCCAACCCAACTCAACCCAACCCAACCCAACCCAACCCAACCCTCCCCTGCTCACCATATCATCATATCATCATATCATATATATACAGCCGGAAACAGGCCTTTTCGGCCCACCAAGTCCGTGCCGCCCAGCGATCCCCGTACATTAACACCATCCTACACCCACTAGGGACAATTTTTACATTTACCCAGCCAATTAACCTACATACCTGTACGTCTTTGGAGTGTGGGAGGAAACCGAAGATCTCGGAGAAAACCCACGCAGGTCACGGGGAGAACGTACAAACTCCTTACAGTGCAACACCCGTAGTCAGGATCGAACCTGAGTCTCCGGTGCTGCATTCGCTGTAAAGCAGCAACTCTACCGCTGCGCTACCGTGCCGCCCATGGCAGTGATCTCGTCGAAGGACTGCAGGTACTCCACGATCCTGGTGCGCTGGCTCAACTCAACCCAACTCAACTCAATCCAACCCAACTCAACTCAACTCAACTCAACCCAATCCAACTCAACCCAACAAAACCCAATCCAACTCAACCCAACCCTACTCAACCCAACCCATCTCAACTCAACTTAACTAACCCAACTCAACCCAACCCAATCAAACCCAACACAACCCAACCCAACCCAACCCAACTCAACTCAACCCAACTCAACCCAACCCAACTCAACCAAACTCAACCCAACCCAACCCAATCCAACTCAACCCAACCCAACCTAACCCAACCCAATCCAACCCAACCCAACTCAACCTAACTCAACCCAACTCAACTCAACCCAACCCAACCCAACCCAACCCAACCCAACGAAACCAAAATCAACCCAATACAACCAAACACAACCAAACTCAACCCAACTCAACCCAACCCAACTCAACCCAACTCAACTCAACCCAACCCAACTCAACCCAACCCTCCCCTGCTCACCATGGCAGTGATCTCGTCGAAGGACTGGAGGTACTCCACGATCCTGGACTTGTGCGCTGGCTCAACTCAACCCAACCCAACCCAATCCAACCCAACCCAACCCAACCCAACCCAACTCAACCCAACTCAACCCAACCCAACCCAACCCAACCCAACCCAACCCAACTCAACCCAACTCAACCCAACCCAACCCAACCCTCCCCTGCTCACCATGGCAGTGATCTCGTCGAAGGACTGCAGGTACTCCACGATCCTGGACTTGTGCGCCGGCTCAACTCAACCCAACTCAACTCAATCCAACCCAACCTAACTCAACCCAATCCAACCCATCTCAACTCAACTTAACCCAACACAACTCAACCAAACTCAAACCAACCCAACTCAACCCAACCCATCTCAACTCAACTCAACCCAACTCAACTAAACTCAACTCAACTCAACCCAACCCAACCCAACTCAACTCAACTCAACTCAACTCAACCCAACCCATCTCATCTTAACTTAACCCAACCCAACTCAATCCAACTCAACCCAACCCAACTCAACCCAACCCAACCCAACTTAACCCAACCGAACCCAACCCAACCCAACTCAACCAAACTCAACCCAACCCAACCCAATCCAACTCAACCCAACCCAACCCAACCAACCCAGCCCAACCCAACGAAACCCAACGAAACCCAATACAACCAAACACAACCAAACTCAACCCAACTCAACCCAACCCAATCCAACTCAATCCAACCAAACTCAACTCAACTCAACCAAACCCAACCCAACTCAACCCAACTCAACCCAACCCAACTCAACTCAATCCAACTCAACCCAACCAACTCAACTCAATCCAACTCAACTCAACCCAATCCAACCCAACCCAACCCAACTCAACCCAACCCAACCCACCCCGGCTCACCATGGCAGTGATCTCATCGAAGGACTGGAGGTACTCCACGATCTTGGACTTGTGCGCCGGCTCAACTCAACCCAACTCAACTCAACCCAACCCAATTCAACCCAACCCAACTCAACCCAACCAAACTCAACTCAACTCAACCAAACCCAACCCAACTCAACCCAACTCAACCCAACCCAACTCAACTCAATCCAACTCAACCCAACCAACTAAACTCAATCCAACTCAACTCAACCCAATCCAACCCAACTTAACCCAACTCAACCCAACCCAACTCAACCCAATCCAACCCAACTTAACCCAACTCAACACAACCCATCTCAACTCAACTTATCCCAAAACAACCCAACTCAACCCAACCCAACCAAACTCAACCCAGCCCATCTCAACCCAACTTAACCCAACTCAACCCAATCCAACCCAACCCAACCCAACCCTCCCCTGCTCACCATGGCAGTGATCTCGTCGAAAGACTGCAGGTACTCCACGATCTTGGACTTGTGCACTGGCTCAACTCAACCCAACTCAACTCAATCCAACCCAACTCAACTCAACTCAACACAACCCAATCCAACTCAACTAAACCCAACCCAATTCAACCCAACTCACCCAATCCAACTCAACCCAACCCAACTTAACCCAACCCAACCCAACCCAACCCATCTCAACTCAACTCAACCCAACCCAACTCAACCCATCTCAACTCAACTTAACCCAACCAAATCCAATCCAACTCAACCCAACCCAACCAACCCAACCCAATCTAACCCAAATCAACCCAACTCAACCCAACTCAACCCAACCCGACCCAACCCAACTCAACCCAACCCAACCCAACTCAACTCAACCCAACTCAACCTAACTCAACTCAACCCAATCCAACTCAACTCAACTCAACCCAACTCAACCCAACTTAACCCAACTCAACCCAACCCATCTCATCTCAACTTAACACAACCCAACTCAACCCAACCCAACTCAACCCAACCCAACTAAACCCAACTCAACCCAACTCAACTCAACCCAATCCAACCCAACCCAACACAACTCAACCCAACCAAACTCAACTCAACTCAACCAAACCCAACCCAACTCAACCCAACTCAACCCAACCCAACTCAACCCAACCCATCTCAACTCAACATAACTAACCCAACTCAACCCAACCCAATCAAACCCAACACAACCCAACCCAACCCAACTCAACTCAACCCAATCCAACTCAACCCAACTCAACCCAACTCAACCCAACCCAACCCAACCCAACTCAACCCAACCCAACCCAACTCAACCCAACTTAACCCAACTCAACCCAACCCATCTCATCTCAACTTAACCTAACCCAACTCAACCCAACCCAACCCAACCCAACCCAACTCAACCCAACCCAACCCAACTCAACCCAACCCAACCCAACTTAACCCAACTCAACCCAACCCATCTCATCTCAACTTAACCCAACCCAACTCAACCCAACCCAACCTAACTCAACCCAATCCAACTCAACCCAACCCAACCAACTCAACTTAACCCAACCCAACTCAACCCAACCCAACCCAACCCAACCTAACTCAACCCAATCCAACTCAACCTAACCCACCCAACTCAACCCAACTCAACCCAACCCTCCCCTGCTCACCATGGCAGTGATCTCGTCGAAGGACTGGAGGTACTCCACGATCCTGGACTTGTGCGCTGGCTCAACTCAACCCAACCCAACCCAATCCAACCCAACTCAACTCAACTCAACTCAACTCAACTCAACTCAACCCAACCCAACCCAACCCAACTCAACCCAACTCAACCCAACTCAACTCAACCCAACCCAACTCAACCCAACCCAACCCAACCCAACCTAACTCAACCCAATCCAACTCAACCCAACCCAACCCAACCCAACCCAACTCAACCCAACTCAACCCAACTCAACCCAACCCAACCCAACCAAACTAAACCCAACTCAACCCAACCAAACTCAACCCAACCCATCTCAACTCAACCCAACCCAACTTAACCCAACCCAACACAACCTAACCCAACCCAACCCAACCCAACTCAACCCAACCCAACTCAACTCAACCCAACCCAACCCAACCTAACTCAACCCATCTCATCTCAACTTAACCCAACCCAACTCAACCCAACCCAATCCAAACCAATCCAACCAAACTCAACTTAACCCAACTCAACCCAACCCAACCCAACCCAACTCAACCCAACTTAACCCAACTCAACCAAACCCAACTAAACCCAACCCAACCCAACTCAACCCAACCCAACTCAACCCAACCCAACTCAACCCAACCCAACCCAACCCAACCCAACCCTCCCCTGCTCACCATATCATCATATCATCATATCATATATATACAGCCGGAAACAGGCCTTTTCGGCCCACCAAGTCCGTGCCGCCCAGCGATCCCCGTACATTAACACCATCCTACACCCACTAGGGACAATTTTTACATTTACCCAGCCAATTAACCTACATACCTGTACGTCTTTGGAGTGTGGGAGGAAACCGAAGATCTCGGAGAAAACCCACGCAGGTCACGGGGAGAACGTACAAACTCCTTACAGTGCAACACCCGTAGTCAGGATCGAACCTGAGTCTCCGGTGCTGCATTCGCTGTAAAGCAGCAACTCTACCGCTGCGCTACCGTGCCGCCCATGGCAGTGATCTCGTCGAAGGACTGCAGGTACTCCACGATCCTGGTGCGCTGGCTCAACTCAACCCAACTCAACTCAATCCAACCCAACTCAACTCAACTCAACTCAACCCAATCCAACTCAACCCAACAAAACCCAATCCAACTCAACCCAACCCTACTCAACCCAACCCATCTCAACTCAACTTAACTAACCCAACTCAACCCAACCCAATCAAACCCAACACAACCCAACCCAACCCAACCCAACTCAACTCAACCCAACTCAACCCAACCCAACTCAACCAAACTCAACCCAACCCAACCCAATCCAACTCAACCCAACCCAACCTAACCCAACCCAATCCAACCCAACCCAACTCAACCTAACTCAACCCAACTCAACTCAACCCAACCCAACCCAACCCAACCCAACCCAACGAAACCAAAATCAACCCAATACAACCAAACACAACCAAACTCAACCCAACTCAACCCAACCCAACTCAACCCAACTCAACTCAACCCAACCCAACTCAACCCAACCCTCCCCTGCTCACCATGGCAGTGATCTCGTCGAAGGACTGGAGGTACTCCACGATCCTGGACTTGTGCGCTGGCTCAACTCAACCCAACCCAACCCAATCCAACCCAACCCAACCCAACCCAACCCAACTCAACCCAACTCAACCCAACCCAACCCAACCCAACCCAACCCAACCCAACTCAACCCAACTCAACCCAACCCAACCCAACCCTCCCCTGCTCACCATGGCAGTGATCTCGAGGAAGGACTGCAGGTACTCCACGATCCTGGACTTGTGCGCCGGCTCAACTCAACCCAACTCAACTCAATCCAACCCAACCTAACTCAACCCAATCCAACCCATCTCAACTCAACTTAACCCAACACAACTCAACCAAACTCAAACCAACCCAACTCAACCCAACCCATCTCAACTCAACTCAACCCAACTCAACTAAACTCAACTCAACTCAACCCAACCCAACCCAACTCAACTCAACTCAACTCAACTCAACCCAACCCATCTCATCTTAACTTAACCCAACCCAACTCAATCCAACTCAACCCAACCCAACTCAACCCAACCCAACCCAACTTAACCCAACCGAACCCAACCCAACCCAACTCAACCAAACTCAACCCAACCCAACCCAATCCAACTCAACCCAACCCAACCCAACCAACCCAGCCCAACCCAACGAAACCCAACGAAACCCAATACAACCAAACACAACCAAACTCAACCCAACTCAACCCAACCCAATCCAACTCAATCCAACCAAACTCAACTCAACTCAACCAAACCCAACCCAACTCAACCCAACTCAACCCAACCCAACTCAACTCAATCCAACTCAACCCAACCAACTCAACTCAATCCAACTCAACTCAACCCAATCCAACCCAACCCAACCCAACTCAACCCAACCCAACCCACCCCGGCTCACCATGGCAGTGATCTCATCGAAGGACTGGAGGTACTCCACGATCTTGGACTTGTGCGCCGGCTCAACTCAACCCAACTCAACTCAACCCAACCCAATTCAACCCAACCCAACTCAACCCAACCAAACTCAACTCAACTCAACCAAACCCAACCCAACTCAACCCAACTCAACCCAACCCAACTCAACTCAATCCAACTCAACCCAACCAACTCAACTCAATCCAACTCAACTCAACCCAATCCAACCCAACTTAACCCAACTCAACCCAACCCAACTCAACCCAATCCAACCCAACTTAACCCAACTCAACACAACCCATCTCAACTCAACTTATCCCAAAACAACCCAACTCAACCCAACCCAACCAAACTCAACCCAGCCCATCTCAACCCAACTTAACCCAACTCAACCCAATCCAACCCAACCCAACCCAACCCTCCCCTGCTCACCATGGCAGTGATCTCGTCGAAAGACTGCAGGTACTCCACGATCTTGGACTTGTGCACTGGCTCAACTCAACCCAACTCAACTCAATCCAACCCAACTCAACTCAACTCAACACAACCCAATCCAACTCAACTAAACCCAACCCAATTCAACCCAACTCACCCAATCCAACTCAACCCAACCCAACTTAACCCAACCCAACCCAACCCAACCCACTCAACTCAACTCAACCCAACCCAACTCAACCCATCTCAACTCAACTTAACCCAACCAAATCCAATCCAACTCAACCCAACCCAACCAACCCAACCCAATCTAACCCAAATCAACCCAACTCAACCAACTCAACCCAACCCGACCCAACCCAACTCAACCAACCCAACCCAACTCAACTCAACCCAACTCAACCTAACTCAACTTCAACCCAATCCAACTCAACTCAACTCAACCCAACTCAACCCAACTTAACCCAACTCAACCCAACCCATCTCATCTCAACTTAACACAACCCAACTCAACCCAACCCAACTCAACCCAACCCAACTAACCCAACTCAACCCAACTCAACTCAACCCAATCCAACCCAACCCAACACAACTCAACCCAACCAAACTCAACTCAACTCAACCAAACCCAACCCAACTCAACCCAACTCAACCCAACCCAACTCAACCCAACCCATCTCAACTCAACATAACTAACCCAACTCAACCAACCCAATCAAACCCAACACAACCCAACCCAACCCAACTCAACTCAACCCAATCCAACTCAACCAACTCAACCCAACTCAACCAACCCAACCCAACCCAACTCAAACCCAACCCAACCCAACTCAACCCAACTTAACCCAACTCAACCCAACCCATCTCATCTCAACTTAACCTAACCCAGACTCAACCCAACCCAACCCAACCCAACCCAACTCAACCCAACCCAACCCAACTCAACCCAACCCAACCCAACTTAACCCAACTCAACCCAACCCATCTCATCTCAACTTAACCCAACCCAACTCAACCCAACCCAACCTAACTCAACCCAATCCAACTCAACCCAACCCACCCAACTCAACTTAACCCAACCCAACTCAACCCAACCCAACCCAACCCAACCTAACTCAACCCAATCCAACTCAACCTAACCCACCCAACTCAACCCAACTCAACCCAACCCTCCCCTGCTCACCATGGCAGTGATCTCGTCGAAGGACTGGAGGTACTCCACGATCCTGGACTTTGTGCGCTGGCTCAACTCAACCCAACCCAACCCAATCCAACCCAACTCAACTCAACTCAACTCAACTCAACTCAACTCAACCCAACCCAACCCAACCCAACTCAACCCAACTCAACCCAACTCAACTCAACCCAACCAACTCAACCCAACCCAACCCAACCCAACCTAACTCAACCCAATCCAACTCAACCCAACCCAACCCAACCCAACCCAACTCAACCCAACTCAACCAACTCAACCCAACCCAACCCAACCAAACTAAACCCAACTCAACCCAACCAAACTCAACCCAACCCATCTCAACTCAACCCAACCCAACTTAACCCAACCAACACAACCTAACCCAACCCAACCCAACCCAACTCAAACCCAACCCAACTCAACTCAACCCAACCCAACCCAACCTAACTCAACCCATCTCATCTCAACTTAACCCAACCCAACTCAACCCAACCCAATCCAAACCAATCCAACCAAACTCAACTTAACCCAACTCAACCCAACCCAACCCAACCCAACTCAACCCAACTTAACCAACTCACCAAACCCAACTAAACCCAACCCAACCCAACTCAACCCAACCCAACTCAACCCAACCCAACTCAACCAACCCAACCCAACCCAACCAACCCTCCCCTGCTCACCATATCATCATATCATCATATCATATATATACAGCCGGAAACAGGCCTTTTCGGCCCACCAAGTCCGTGCCGCCCAGCGATCCCCGTACATTAACACCATCCTACACCCACTAGGACAATTTTTACATTTACCCAGCCCAATTAACCTACATACCTGTACGTCTTTGGAGTGTGGGAGGAAACCGAAGATCTCGGAGAAAACCCACGCAGGTCACGGGGAGAACGTACAAACTCCTTACAGTGCAACACCCGTAGTCAGGATCGAACCTGAGTCTCCGGTGCTGCATTCGCTGTAAAGCAGCAACTCTACCGCTGCGCTACCGTGCCGCCCATGGCAGTGATCTCGTCGAAGGACTGCAGGTACTCCACGATCCTGGTGCGCTGGCTCAACTCAACCCAACTCAACTCAATCCAACCCAACTCAACTCAACTCAACTCAACCCAATCCAACTCAACCCAACAAAACCCAATCCAACTCAACCCAACCCTACTCAACCCAACCCATCTCAACTCAACTTAACTACCCAACTCAACCCAACCCAATCAAACCCAACACAACCCAACCCAACCCAACCCAACTCAACTCAACCCAACTCAACCCAACCCAACTCAACCAAACTCAACCCAACCCAACCCAATCCAACTCAACCCAACCCAACCTAACCCAACCCAATCCAACCCAACCCAACTCAACCTAACTCAACCCAACTCAACTCAACCCAACCCAACCCAACCCAACCCAACCCAACGAAACCAAAATCAACCCAATACAACCAAACACAACCAAACTCAACCCAACTCAACCAACCCAACTCAACCCAACTCAACTCAACCCAACCCAACTCAACCCAACCCTCCCCTGCTCACCATGGCAGTGATCTCGTCGAAGGACTGGAGGTACTCCACGATCCTGGACTTGTGCGCTGCTCAACTCAACCCAACCCAACCCAATCCACCAACCCAACCCAACCCAACCCAACCAACTCAACCCAACTCAACCCAACCCAACCCAACCCAACCCAACCCAACCCAACTCAACCCAACTCAACCCAACCCAACCCAACCCTCCCCTGCTCACCATGGCAGTGATCTCGTCGAAGGACTGCAGGTACTCCACGATCCTGGACTTTGTGCGCCGGCTCAACTCAACCCAACTCAACTCAATCCAACCAACCTAACTCAACCCAATCCAACCATCTCAACTCAACTTAACCCAACACAACTCAACCAAACTCAAACCAACCCAACTCAACCCAACCCATCTCAACTCAACTCAACCCAACTCAACTAAACTCAACTCAACTCAACCCAACCCAACCCAACTCAACTCAACTCAACTCAACTCAACCCAACCCATCTCATCTTAACTTAACCCAACCCAACTCAATCCAACTCAACCCAACCCAACTCAACCCAACCCAACCCAACTTAACCCAACCGAACCCAACCCAACCCAACTCAACCAACTCAACCCAACCCAACCCAATCCAACTCAACCCAACCCAACCCAACAACCCAGCCCAACCCAACGAAACCCAACTCAACCCAATACAACCAAACACAACCAAACTCAACCCAACTCAACCCAACCCAATCAACTCAATCCAACCCAACTCAACCCAACCCAACCCTCCCTTGCTCGCCATGGCAGTGATCTAATCGAAGGACTGGAGGTACTCCACGATCTGGACTTGTGCGCTGGCTCAACTCAACCCAACTCAACACAACTCAACCCAACTCAAGTCAACCCAACTCACCCCAATCCAACCAAACTCAACTTATCCCAACCCAACCCAACCAACTCAACCAAAATCAACCCAACTCAACCCAACTCAACCCAACCCAACTTAACCCAACTCAACTCAACCCAATCCAACTCAACTCACTCAACCCAACACAACACAACCCAACCCAACTCAACTCAACCAAACTCAACCCAACCCATCTCAACTCAACTCAACTCAACTCAACTCAAACCAATCCAACTCAACTCAACCCAATCCAACCCAACCCAAACCCAACCCAACCCAACCCAACTCAACCCAACTTAACCAACTCAACCCAACCCATCTCATCTCAACTTAACCCAACCCAACTCAACCCAACCCAACTCAACCAACCCAACTCAACTCAACTCAACCAACTCAACCCAACCCAACCCATCCAATCTCAACTCAACCCAACCCAACCAACCCAATCCAACCCAACTCAACCAAACTCAACCCAACCCAACCCAACCCAACCCAACCCAACCAACCCAACCCAACCCAACCAAACCCAACTCAACCCAACTCAACCCAACCCAACCCAACCCAACCCAACTCAACCCAACCCAACCCAACTAAACCCAACTCAACCCAACCCAATCCAACTCAAGTCAACCCAACCCAATACAACCCAACCCAAACCAACTCAACTCAACTTAACCGAACCCAACTCAACCCAACCCAACCCAACCCAACCTAACTCAACCCAACCCAACCCAACCCAACCAACCCAACCCAACCCTCCCCTGCTCACCATGGCAGTGATCTCGTCGAAGGACTGCAGGTACTCCACGATCCTGGACTTGTGCGCCGGCTCGACGCGGGCGAAGCAGCTGGCGTTCTTGCAAGCCTCTCGCTGGTCGGCCGGCGAGAGGTCGTCGAACTCGCGGCCGGTGAAGGCCTTGCCGATCACATCCTCCTCCTCGCCGAAGATGCCGATTCTGCGGCAGATTGCCACAGCCGTTCCCTTGTTGTCCCCCGTGATCATGATCACCCGGATGCCGGCGTCCCGGCAGAGCTGGATCGATCCGATCACCTCCTTACGTGGTGGATCCAGCATCCCTACCACACCCACGAAGGTCAGGTCACTCTGTGAGGAGAGAGGTGGAGAGGAGAGGAGAGGAGAGGAGAGGAGAGGAGAGGAGAGGAGAGGAGAGGAGAGGGGAGGGTAGGAGAGGAGAGGAGAGGAGAGGAGAGGAGAGGAGAGGGGATGGGAGGAGAGGAGAGGAGAGGAGAGGAGAGGAGAGGAGAGGAGAGTTGAATTTAGTTTGGGGAGGGAGGGAGAGAGGGAGGGAGGAGAGGAGAGAGGGAGAGGGCGGAGACGATAGGAGAGGAGAGGAGAGGAGAGGAGAGGAGAGGAGAGGAGAGGAGAGGAGAGGAGAGGAGAGGAGAGGAGAGGAGAGAGGAGAGGAGAGGAGAGGAGAGAGAGAGGGAGAGAAATGAAGATTTGAGTTCAGTTCAGTTGAGTTTAGTTGAATTTATTTTGGGGAGAGAGGGAGAGGGAGGGAGGGAGGAGGGAGGGAGGGAGGAGGGAGGGAGGGAGGGAGGGAGTGGGAGAGGAGAGGAGAGGAGAGGAGAGGAGAGGAGAGGAGAGGAGAGGAGAGGAGAGGAGAGGAGAGGAGAGGTGGAGAGAGGGAGGAGAGGAGAGGAGAGGAGAGGAGAGGAGAGGAGAGGAGAGGAGAGGAGAGGAGAGGAGAGGAGAGAAGATTGGGAGGGAGAGGGAGAGGAGGGAAATAAATGAAGAGTTGTTTTGTGTTCAGTTCAGTTGAGTTTTGTTGAATTTGTTTGGGGAGAGATGGAGGGAGGGAGAGAAAGATGGAGGGAGGGAGGGATCGAGGGATGGAGGGAGGGAGGGAGGGAGGGAGAGAGGGGAGGGTTGGTTGGGTTGAGTTGTGTTGAGTTGGGTTGGGTTGAGTTGGGTTGGATTGGGTTGGGTTGGTTGGGTTGGGTTGAGTTGGATTGGATTTGGTTGGGTTAAGTTGAGTTGAGATGGGTTGAGTTGGGTTGGGTTGAGTTGAGTTGAGATGGGTTGGGTTGAGTTGGATTGGGTTGAGTTGAGTTGGGTTGGGTTGGGTTGAGTTGAGGTGGGTTGAGATGTGTTGGGTTGGGTTGGTTGATTTGAGGTGGGTTGAGATGTGTTGGGTTGGGTTGGGTTGGTTGAGTTGGATTGGGTTGAGTTGAGTGGGTTGGGTTGGGTTGAGTTGAGTTGGGTTGGGTTGGGTTGTGATGAAGTGGGTTGTGTTGGGTTGAGATGTATTGGGTTGGGTTGGGTTGAGTTGAGTTGGGGTTGGGTTGGGTTGGGTTGAGTTGAGGTGAGTTGAGATGGGTTGGGTTGAGTTGGGTTGAGTTGAGGTGGGTTGAGATGTGTTGGGTTGGGTTGGGTTGGGTTGAGGTGGATTGGGTTGAGTTGGGTTGGGTTGGGTTGTGATGAAGTGGGTTGTGTTGGGTTGAGATGTATTGGGTTGGGTTGGGTTGAGTTGAGTTGGGTTGGGTTGGGTATGGGTTGAGTGAGGTGGGTTGAGATGTGTTCGGTTGG